>NC_052622.1:8452786-8627109 GCF_016545825.1 Eucalyptus grandis | reverse complement strand
GATACTCAAGAAATATTTTCCATGATTGAAATCAAGGTCGAGGAACCACTTCATGCATAATCCGAGTCACATGGCATCATGCATAGCATCATAGATATCATACATATATCACATACACGCATATCTATTTTGTTTTAGGCACCTTACCGTTCGATGAGGAAATGGCGGAGGGGAAAAGTCGATTCAAAAGATCCATCAAGTCTCCGCACAAATGGTTGAAAATCATTTTTTTTATAAATGAGAGGTAAAAAAAAGGGGGGGCATGGCGCCATTCGTACAACCTATTTTCTGGTGTCACTATATGTGGCACCCCTCGACGGCCCCCAATCTGATTGGGTCGCCACAGTTCACTTACCATTCACTTTCCCTTAGAACATGTCACTCTAATAAAATTATCATTTGCAGCGGTCCATACAACCCGGGGTTTACACATTTTTTCGATAGGTCCTTGTGCAATTCATATACGGAAGAACTTCCAACAAACTCCTTTCCTTATATTCGGAAAACGATGCACACCTACTAAATGTTTATAAGTAAAAGCCGTACACTTTTATTTACTTAAACCAGATAGACATCATTCATTGGTACATCAAAATGCCGTAGTCTTCTATACTTGGCTATATTTCAAAGGATGACCGACATCTTCTCCAATAGTCATATACTTAAAGTCCATCGATCAGTGTCGACGTCCAAACGTTCCTCCCTTTGCTATCCTCCTCCTCGCAATCATATCCAACCACTCGATCCGTCTACTAGTAACAATGGCAGCAGAGGTATCCTATCTAGTCTGAAATGTTATTCCCCAAAAGGGTGAGTACAACCACTCGGCGGAAGTAAAGGAATCCAATAACCTCTCAATGCATCATACAAGTCATACATGCATTGCGCATTACTTACCTTGAAGCCATGCATATACTATCATGCATCATCACCACAATCATAACACATACATGTGTATCATCACGTCATACTCATATCATCGTCATCATGACATTATTATATCACACACATGTCATCATCATCATATACATGACACCATCATACCGTACATGTCATCATCATCGGCATCATCATATCACACATGTCATCATCATCATGACATCATCATATCACACATGTCATCATCATCATATACATGACACCATCATACCATACACATGTCATCATCATATCACACATGTCATCATTATCATGACATCATCATATCACAACATATATGCATGTCATCGTGCCATATCATATATCATCATCATATCATGCATATCATCATGCCATGGGTGATCATCATCATATCACATCATACATCATCATCTTCATGCATATCATCATGCCATGGGTGATCATCATCGTGTCATATCATGTCATGCATGGTTCAATTTCCACTTTTAGCTTTCAATTTGATCACCACATCACCCTTCCTCGGATCATCAATTTCATCTCGTATTTTTACACTCGCATCCCATGCGAGAAAATAACCCTTCGGCATTCAGCCATTCAAGGCCACCGGGCATCCGACCCCCCACATTCCGAGCATCTCACATCCCAACTGGCATCACGAGGCATCCTCTTGGGCAAAGACCTCCGACGAGGCTTCCGGCATTTACACTCCCTGGCCAGGCATCTCGCATCCCAACTAGCATCGCGAGGCATCCCCGGGCACAAACCTCCAGGGCTTCCGGAATTATGTACCAAAATACCACTAGGCCTCCCCGTAATTACGTATCGTATACCATCGGAGCATCCCGACACTCCCCTGGGGAATCTCCGGGCTCGCCATGAAAATGGTTTTCCCCGCCCTTCGAATTACGTACCGACATACCACCAGGCCTCCCCTGGAATTACGTACCGTATACCACCGGGCATCCCGACACTCCCGGGGCATCGTCGGCTCACACCTCCGACAGTCTTCTCATCACCACGATGCATGTTCTTATACATCTCATTTTCAATTTCACATTCACAATTATGGCTCAATTTCAACATGGCATGCGATGTGATGGCAACCAAGATCATATTCATCATTGAATCCATACATGCATCTCAAATCATTATCGTACATGCAGCAAGACCTCATCATACATGCAACAAGGTACAATAAAATTTATGGACTTCGTACCAATTAAAATAATCCATTTTCATGCCCTTTTACATTTATTTAAATTCCAGCTTGTGCCACTTTCGAAAATATTAAATTAAAATATCCATACGACCTCCAAAAATTACGAAATTTTACCAAGTTATAGCCAAGACATGAAAGTACATTTTTCATGAAGACTCCAAGTCAGATTCTTTTTAGATTATTTTCTACAGTCACACGAAGCTTCTGGATCCAACACCGGATCGTCCAGTACATGCTTCTCCGAAATACTGAGTTTTCACCTACCTATTCTTCTTCGTTTCCTCTGAAATTTGGATATGTTCTACATCAAGATGTTCTATACAAGCTTCATGAAGAGATCTAAGCCTAATAACCAGAGTATAGTCGTCATTTAGGTCCATGAAGTCTCGGGTGTCCTGTAATACATCTCCAGAATTACCGTCTTCAAGATCTATTCGATTTACTAGGTTATACTTGTTCATTTTGCTTCAAATTTGAGTATGTTGTAGTTTAAGATGTCCCCTACAACTTTCATGTAGAAATCGAAGCCAAAATCGAACTCTAAACATGCATACAAGCTCTCACAAAGTTCTGGCTCAAACGATTCATGAAAACCTTCCAGATCTAGCATCTCCGTAGGATGAGAGTTTAACCCCTCAAATATCCATAATTTTGCACCAAATTTTAGTTTGTTGTAGTTTAAGATGTTAGCTACAACTTTAATGAAGAGATAAAAGTCAAAATCGAACTCAAAACATGCATGCAAACCTCCACAAGATTCTGGCTCAGGCGGACTCATGCGAAAACAGCATGCAACTCAAGAACAAACCACACTTGCTTCACTCCCATGCCTCCAAACGTCCTAGATTTCGACCATACATGCAAAACATTGGTGCAAGAGTAGAAAGTGGATTCCCAACTTGCCTCTAGACCACTCAAACGGTGGCACACGGCGGCGAACACAGCGGCACATGGCGGCGAACGGCGACGATTCCTTCCTCTCCCTCTCGGCCGCACTCTCTCTCACGCAACTCCCTCTCTCTCACAACTCTCTCTCTCCCTTGGCTTGGACGGAAACCCCTCACCAGCCATTCTCTCTCTCCCTTTATTTCCCCCTAAACTTAATCATCGCAGCTGCATGTGGCCGCCCAAGATGGCCAATGGGGGCAGCCACACCTTGCACAGCCTCCACGCCACTTGGCAGCTCGGAGGAAACACATGGCCTCCTTCATGCAAGATGGGCCTCCATCTTCGGCTGGGCTTGGGCCAGCAATGGGCTGGTCGAATAGGGGGCTGGTGTGGGCTGGTTGGATGGGCTTTGGGCCTAAAAATCAGCCCACCCCCTCCTATTCCTATTCCATTTAATCCCCAATTAAATAAACACCCTAATTTCAACTTATAAGCCCAAAAAACTCTATAATTTAAATCAATAAAATTCTACTTATAAAGTGCACCACCAAGAATAAGATTTTCTATATCAATTTGCACTTTAATGATTCCTTGGGTCACTTGAAGACACACCTCCATCCAAACAATCATCCTTTAAAATGCTTGGCCTTAGAATTTTTGGCCCACTAACCTTTTAATAATCTATTAACATTTTCCACTTAAATAAATACCTAACTTGCAAAAGTAATAAGGCCATAAAACTTGTAGTCACAAATCCATAAATTCCAACTTATAAAACACATGGCCAATGATAGGATTTTCTTTCCTATCACATAATTATCCATTAAAAGCTTGGCCATAAATCTTATTGCAAATTATGGATTAAATGGCCATAAAATAACTTGATGGTACTTCCATCACCTATTCATAGACTTTAATGTAACTAGAGGTTGTTATGAATTTTGGGATGCCACACTATACGTGCTTCATATCGGTAATCCTCAAAGAGAGGAGCTCGTAAAATGATTTTATTCGGATTAAAAAAGGTGAAACATGAATCATGCCAAACAAGGAGTGCTTAGGATGAAGAAAGGTAATCCATTTCCAAACACATCCTTCAAACACTTTCAAGAGTTGAGTGAAAAACAACCTTCTCTTAGGATAAAGGATCCATTCGCAATGAGAGCGAAGATTGAAATGATAAAGGCATTTCCTTCATCAATCCCAAGTGCCAAGCCGACATATTGCTAGCCCTTTGGGCAAAATAGAGATGATCCTCCAAAGTACCCCTGTCGAGAATGACCCAACATTGGGGCAGCATAGGAGGTTACAGTCGTTTTGTAGAGCGAATGATTGGGAAAGATCCTATTACTTTCACTTGCATCAATCTTCTAGTGGTAGCTTTAACGGAATTCTCATTAGATCTTGACTCATCCCAATGTGAAGAAAAGCATTTCATTCTCTGTCCAAATACTGATACCCGTTGCTTTAGCCAATTTGGGCCTGATTGTTCATTTTTGAACCCCCGAGTGGTGATCATCTCCCTTCACTGGGGCAAGGCATAAGGATTGACTGAATATAATTGGCAGTCATGAGAAAATGTGAAAAGCATCTCGAAAGTCATAAGCACTCCAAAAGTTCAAAGAACAAAAAGTTCGACAAATTAAGGGGCATGAAAAAGCAGTGTGCCTGGTAAAAGCAAGGCCAATGCTCGTCAAGAAAAAGAGCCAAAAGGCTACATCTTATGTGAAAAATTATCACAGTCCAAGTGCTGCGAAAAAAAAATTGTAATTGCAAGTGCAAAGAAAATTAGAAAAAAAGGGGCAAAGCTCCCGGGTAAATGTTTAGTCAATGGACTTTCAAGAATGTGTTGTATTTCCAAAGCCAAATTCTCTCGAAAGGTCGAGTGACCCGGTCACGATGCCATGATGATCACTGACTCTATAAAACCATATTGAAAATTTTAAGCCTTTCGAGCCTCTCCCGAGCCAGCATCATAACCCTTTTCCGAAGCCTCTTCTAATTGGGATGATTTGAGTGAAAATGAGAATACCACAAAGAAGCTACTGCTTGAAGGAGTGGAAGTAATTCTATCTTGTCTCATCTTCCAAGCTCTCGACTTGTAAAGCCGATGAAGATAGTGACCAATGTTCCTTTATTGGCCTCAAAGCAACAATTCCTTTATGTAAGCCCTAGTTGAGCCTATATTTGTAGCCCTTTCAAAAGACCTTTTTTTATTGATCAACTTGTGCTCGTCACGAATGTTTTTGAAAGCCTTTGACATGGGTTATGTGAGATACCCTCTACAATCAGTTACTTCCCACGCAAATAGATGGGATCAAGCAGCTATGTTATCGAGAGTGTGTGAAAAGCCCTTTCTGATTAAGGAGCTCTAGTTTGGCATGCTCAATGAACTTTTTTTCACAAGTAAAAATCGTTTTAATAAAAACTTGTCTCCCGGAGAATTTGATGATTAATGATACATCCCGAGCAAGATGACAATTTTGCGCTACATGATGCTAATTGACATCAAATGTTTTCTTTAAAGTAGTCGAACCTAGCTTGATTAACTTGTTCGATTAATGCTGTAATATTGTCAATACGACTCTTGATGACGTCCCTAATGACATTTGCTCAAGTTGAGTTTGACAGGATTCCTCGGTGAAGCCATGCAGTTTTCAAAAGGTTCGTGGGTCTATCCTTAAACCACAAGGTTTGTGGGTCAATCCTTAAACCACAAGGTTCGTGGGTCTGTCCTTAAACCACAAGGTTCGTGGGTCAATCCTTAAACCACAAGGTTCGTGGGTCAGTCCTTAAACCACAAGGTTCGTGGGTCTATCCTTAAACCACAAGGTTCGTGGATCCATCCTTAAACCACACGGTTCGTGGGTCAATCCTTAAACCACAAGATTCGTGGGCCTATCCTTAAACCACAAGATTCGTGGGTCTATCCTTAAACTACACTTTTAAAATGTTCATGAGTCTATTTTTAAACTGCGATTTTTTCAAAAGGTTCATGGTTAGCCTTAAATTATGTTATCTACAAAGGTTCATTGGTTTCCCTCAAATTATGCATTTTCAACCCGGTCGAAACCCGATGTTACACAGGAGACCTCATTCCTCTCTTTCTTTTTATGACCCGGTGAGCTTTGTAGCCCGAAGAGCTTTCGAGTCTCGGAGAGCTTTTGTAGCCCGGAGAGCTTTGTAACCCGGAGTCCTTCCTATGACACGGTGAGCTTTGTAGCCCGGAGAGCCTTGTAGCCCGAAGAGCTTTTGTAACCCGGTGAGCTTTGTAGCCCGGAGTCCTTCTTATGACACGGTGAGCTTTGTAGACTGGAGAGTTTTGTAGCCCGAGAGTCCTTCCTATGACACGGTGTGCTTTGTAGCCTGGAGAGCTTTGTAGGATGGAGAGCTTTGTAGCCTATAGTCCTTCTTCCTATGACACGGTGTTCTTCTGTAGCCCGGAGTCTTTCTTCATCTTATTGACAAGATGCGTTTCCATAGTTATGAGTCATTTTCCATCAACCTGATGCATGCTTACGCATCTAGGGTTTTTCTATCGCCTAAATAATTTAGGTGTTTTCTATCTTTGATTGCAACCTCTTCGAGGCTACATTCAAAGAGGGGTAGTTGTTGACACTTAATTTTTATCTTTCAAAAGTATATATATATATATAATCAAAATCAAAATCAAAATAAACAATTTTAATTATTAATTTTCCTTATTTTAAAAAAAAAGTCGTGCGGGTCCGGGTTAGTCTGATCCAGCCTTGGCCCGACTTTGCCCTTTTTCCCCTTTTCTTTCCCCCACATGGGCCCAGGCCCAAATCTCTCCTTTCCTTTTCCTTTTTTTTTCTTTTTCCCCTCGCGCGGCCTAGCCTTCTTCCTCCCTCCGACCCGGCCCGTCCCATTGTCTTCTCCCTTGACCGTCTTCTACGCAGGGAAGGAACGAAGCAAAAAGCAACCGTCTTCCGCATGGGGAATCGGCAAAGGCGAAAAGCAAAGCCGACAAGAGGATTTGGAGTGGCTACAGGAGGGAGCACGATCTGCTGGAGAGTTGGCTGCGAGTCGGCGGATTGGTCGGACGAGGCACGCGCGTGCGAGCCGAATGGAAAGAAAAGAAAGAGAAGCAGAGAGTGAAGGTGAGAAAAAGAAAAAAAAAAAAAAAGCAGACAAAAATAGGGGGAGAGCGAAAACGAGAGCAGAGAGGAGTAAGAGTAACCCCAGAGCCGTCGATCGCTGCGCGACCACCGCGAGTAAGAGTAACCCCAAAGCCGTCGATCGCCGCAGCCGACCACCGCGAGTTGTCGACCATCTACAACTCGTTGAAGTCCGGGAGGAAGAACAAAGAGCGAAGGGAGAGAAAAAGGCAGGAAGAATCGGAGATATGGGGGAACGAAAAGGTGGGACAGCCATGGGAGATTAACCAAGGAGTAAGGCCCCCCAGGACCCCTCGCCACCACCGGAGAGCCGTATGTTCGTCGCCAACCGCTGTCATCCCCACCGAAACCAGGTAGGCCTTTCATCGAACTTCTAGTGTTCGTTTCTGGAAATGAGTCACTGGAGCTCATCCCGACTAGTTCGGGCAAGCTCTGGTCGCCTTCCTGTCCCTGTTACCCCGCTTGCTATTCTGCCATGTCGCTTTTGAAGTCTGGATAGGTGCTCGAGCTGCTACTGAGACAAAGTCTATTAGTTTTGTTAGTGTACACAACCGTTTGTGGAATTGTCCGAGCAAACTCCGCCCCCCAATTGCTTTGCATAAGGCCCCTTAGGACTACCGGTGGGCGGAGGGACGCCCGCGACTAGAGCTCGAGTCGTGCCCCCCGTCTGCCCGTGACGTCGCCGCTGCGTAGGCTTTTCGCTATCCGGCATCCTTGTTCGCGACTGAGCGATCACGACTAGGGATTGCGGAGCCGAGTTGGGCTAGATCGTGGTTTGGCTCACTTGACCTTTGTCCCTAACTTGGGCTCGTCGTTGGGCCCAAGTCAAGCCGAGCGAAGGCCCGATCAAAGGCAATTGGGCCTAGCCTAACCGATCGAACCCGGGTTCGATGGGAGATCGAACCCGACTTCCGGCATCGGATCGAACTCGAGGTTCGGTCTCCGACCGACCCAACTTCCACAACGGGCCGAACCGAGTCGGTCTAACCGAACCCGATCCGATCTCGGACCGAACCCGATCCGGTCCGCCCCAAATTTTATTTTAGTTTACTTTATTATTTAAAAATTAAATATAAAAAACAATTTTGAAAAATCCAAAAAAACATTAAATATTAAAAATTAAAATTAATTTTTTTAAATTTTTTTTCGAAAGTTCAAAAAAAAAATTAAATATCGACAAAAATTAAAATAATAATTATTTTTAAAAACATTAAATTAAATTATTAAAAAATAAAAATTTTGAAAATTAAAAAATAATGGGGTTTGATTAGGAATTGCTATGTATTGCTTTTTTGGTGTAATTAGACCTTTATTTGCTCTTATTTTGATTATATCGTATGTTTAATTTGCATATTTGATTATGTTTAATTATACGTGTTTAATTTTTATTGCAATTAGAGTCTTGGTAGCTATGGTTGTTACTTTAATGGTTGTGCACCCGCATTATCATCTCGCGTGTTAGTAGATAAGTATAAGATCAATCCAAATTGTCTGCCAAAAAAATTATTTTGATGAAATGAACAAGATTAGGTACCGAAAGGGCACTAATTAATCGATTAGTGTAATTAAGTCATCGACCCTAGTTTCTCTGGTTGCGTAGCAAGTGAGGTACACTCCCATACCTCACTTGGTTTCTAGCCAACCTCAATAGGCTAGTGGCGACTCATTTTGTGCAAAATTCTAAAGAATATCCTAATGTCACGCAGGGTATGGGCTTGGGAGAGCCCGTGCCATGATCATGGGCCTTAGGCCCGTCCTTTAGGCAATACCCCTAAACTTGTTCTCTCCCCCCAAGGGTAGGTCGTGACACCAACTTTAATCACAAGCTAGTAACATAAATGAAACGCATGTTTATACCGTTTTGATTTAGTGTTTCGATAGATTGCAAGCAAAATGCTCACATTGCTCCAAATCCAGATTCAGAAGTCGATTCGTCGTTCATATGTTGGCGCAAAAAGGCTTGGTCTATAAACATTCGTCAAGGTCATTCAAGTTTCGCCATACGGAAGTTCCTTGCGTTTCGTTTGGGAAGGAGAGAAGTGGGAAAAGTTGAGTTTCTGTGAGGAGTGAAGAGAAATTTTCAAGTAACTTTTCTGCTTTTCTTTGCCAAAAGCTCGACTTAGAGAAATAGTTTATGAGAATCATTTTATCTACATACGGGATATGTGAGTGAGCGTACGCTACAAGTCCAATTGGTTTGATTATAGAGCGGAGAAATAGATGAAATGAGCCACTCATCCATTTAGTTGACATAGCATGTGGTAGTACGCATGTATCACCATGAAATTTTATGGAATGTCCAAAAACTTAAATTATTCGATAAAAACATGATTTAACTCAAAGTACTTTTAATACTCATTTTCAAGCGTAATATGGACTTTGCTCTAAAATTAAAATAGGAGAATATATAACCGAGGAGACAGATAGGTCTCCAAAGGTTTGAACTTAGAATTTGCTGCTTTGATATAATATGAAATTTGGTGAGACTATGTCCGAGTATTAGAAGTTCAAGCTATTTGAAAAAGATATGGTTTTATATGGATTCTTTGACAATCGCCATTTAGAATAACACAATAAGAAAGCAACTGTAGAAGGAACGATACACACCAAGGTGAATATATATTTATTTATTCAAATAATAGGATATGATAATTTTTTGATTTTCTTTGTTATTCTTTTCTTTCTCTTTTTCTCTTCCCTTTTGCTTTGGCTGGTGAACCTTGCCGACCCTCGCCTTGGCCAGCAGCCCAAAGGAAGAAGGGAAGAAAAAAAGAAAAGCATTAAAAAATTTTTTAAAAAATTGAAAAATATTAAAATATTATTAAAAATTATTCATGTAAACGCCGGCTAACCAATATTAAGCAGATTGATTGAATTGGTATGAAAGCAAAATGTTTAAGACTCCATTGGTAAGAAAAAAAAAGTTTAGAACTAAATTGACATAATTACAATAAGTTTATGACTTTTTTGATAATTCTTTAGGCAAAACTTAGTAGTAACTAAATGCATATCAAAATTAGCTAATCCAAAGAAGTAAAAGTTCACAAAAAGAATGTTTATCGAATTAACTGTAATTGCAAAAGAACATGCACTTGCGATGAAGTGATTTGAATACTCGAATGTGCATGCATGTTCAGTGAGCAATAAACTCATAATTTTTAGAGGATCCTCAAAAGAGATCAATCCCAAAAGACAAGGAAAACATTGCCAAAACCCAGGACCAACAGAATATTACGAAGAACGTTAAAGAACAGAAGCAATAAGTCAAGAGATCAAAGAAATAAAACTTGAAGAATAAAGGACGGCAGGACTTGAGAAGAAAAATATGGTGTTGGGAGTGGAGGACCATGCCGATGCCGATGCCGATGCCGATGCCGACGTTGATGCTTATGCTCTGGAGTGGAAAGTCCGATAGTTATAGGACTTGAAGTGAGTATCCCTATTTCGCCGGCAATGTTTGGAATTTGGAGACAAGTAAACAAAGATGGGTTGCTCCTTATCCCCACACTGTACGATAAACCTACTTTAGGTGCATTATGGCTAGTGACCCTCAATTATTTTGGCCTTTACATCTAGAAAGAGCAGCAGCAGAAAAAGAGGGCGTGTCTATTTCATTGAAAATTTATTGCTGCTCGAAAAGATTTTTGAAAATTCAATTTCAGACAAAATAAACCATTTTCTTTTCTGTTTGTTTGTGCCAAATCAAGTTAAGAAAAATAGAGTTCATGATGTTTGATGAACAGCTAATTGCAATAAAATGCATTAACATAGTCTAATTTAAACTAATTTAACGAATATAAATTAGCAAAAAATCAAGGAAAATGATTTCCTTCTAATCATAAGGAGAAGCCGTTTTTTCCCAGTATAAAATCATTGTTTTCAATCCACAAATGCTTTGTATAGATAGATCAGTTTTTCGTCATTTAAATATCGAAAAATCAAAAGATAGTTTTCCTTAATCATTTTCCTCATATGAATGGGCCTTGGTCTATTTCAAAAGCTTGTGATTGTCTGTTTCTTGAAAAAGCAAAAGGTGAAAAGGCTTGCTTTAGAGCTGATTGTGAGATGCCGAGAAGATTCTGCCACATAATAAGTCGATAACCTGCATCACAAATATTAATCTTCCCAAAATTGTTAACTTGGATGCTGTCTTTTTCATCGACCCTTGTCATACGTCAATTAACTAAGTAGGCTATCATTTTTTGATTTTTAAAGACAACGTTAAAATTAACCTCAGATCAAAGGGATGAACTAACAAAACCGTGATAGTAGAATTACACTTTACTTGCAATAATGCATGTAGCCGATACAAAGATGTTAATAAATACGGCCGACCTCACATGCGATCTACTCCGCTTAAAAGGCCTTCTTGGTATATGTGCTTACGATTCATGCGATAATCGTTGATATCTCTTTGAGAGATCAAATTGAAAGTTCGTGACTTTATGCCAGCCGGAAGATGGGATTAATGTGAGATACAATGTGGAAATCAAAGAATGCAAGTCTAATTTATCATTCTGAAGAAGAGTAGAGAGAGACCTGAGAGGCTGATTCGTATAGACCAGGGTCGCGTGCACGTGAGACAAGACCTAGCACGTGCGGGAGACGGGCAGATACTTTTCTAGTTCTTATTATCAACCACAAAATTGTCTATCCCAAAGTATGAACTTTCTCCGTCTCACAATTAGTTCTCAAGCAAGCTTTTTTCAACTCTTCGATCCAAAAATTGTTGAAATCAATTCCATTTTGGTCTGAAGTGTTTTATTTTATGACAAATTCCAGAGATTATCTTGTTAACAGATGCTCTAAAAAAGTTAAATTGTGACTAGTGTTAGTTGTTTGTTTGTAAAACAAACAAAATATACTTTTTCTTGTTCCATATAGGAAAGTTGACAGGAAATGGGCTAATTTATAAGTGTGAGCCTTTTTTAGTGTGTTCAAATTAAAAAGTTGGGGTGTGGGTAAGATCTCACAATACTCGAATGCAAGTGCACAGTTATTTAGCACACTTAGCACTAACCCATTTATTTTTGATTTCATTTTGTATGGTTATTTTATGAACCTTTATTAGTTGAAATATTTTTTTTTTCATTAAGTATTTTTGGAAATTATGAAATTCGAATTTTACATTATAAAAATATATTTTTCAATCATTTTTTATTATTCCGAATTTTATATGCCTCTTCATGATAACCTTTGAAATTATACTTGTTCAGTTTGCAACATTTCACGAAAGGATTGCGTTTGTTTATTTTGCAATCTTTCTCAAATGGTTGCATTTGCTTACTTTGCAACTTCTCCCGAAGGGATTTCTTTATTCATTTTGCAACCTTTTACGCAAAAAAAATTGCCTATATTTTTAAGACCGATGTTTATATATATGTTAGTTTTTGGCATGAATGCACAGAGTCATTTCAAGTCTTCTTTCCAAAACCATAACCGTCATTTCAATTATTTCCTAGAGAGATCATAGAGAAATACTAGAATTACTATATAGTATTCTTATTTGAGATTTTGTTGTATCTTGGATAATATTTGCTAGTAACCATTAACAATATTGCGGGGCAAATAAATCCTTAAAGCAAGTGATGTTATGCCTCAAAGTTTGATTTGATTGTTTTATTCAATTTGAAGCCATATTTTCCAACAACTAGTTCATTATTTAACCTAACGTAAGCAAAGTGGATAACATTACAAAGGGTCTCATTTGACCAGTTCTAACTGGCAATACTCTCGATAGTTCTTCTAAATTCTGACTCGTTGAGCCCTTTTGGAGTGAACTTTAGGTCTCAAGTATTGAGTATCATCATACAATTGGCCTTTACGAGGATTTTTTTTTTCCAATCTAGAAAGGGAGAAAGAGTAAAAGTTGTCTGTCTGAATCGACATAGTATGACCTATCAAATCGAAACTACATTCATGCATGTGCAATGTCATAATAATGCTGGATCTTAATTCAATGATTGGACAATAACTTATATTCCGCAAAGGGGCGAAAGAGATAGGTTCATCAATGTATTGGAATTTTGGAGGTTGAATTTGACATCAATGACATTATATATTAGAATATCATGTTATTGTCAAGCCCAACAAGTTATTTGATTCATTTAGCTAATCCATAAACGATATATATATATATATATATATATATATATTTTCTTGTATATATATGTATATTTTTTTAGAATGATACGAGATTTTGCATTCGGTAATCGACTTTTATGAGTGCATCGAACACACAAATATTATACTTCTTGACAACCCATAACTGGCGGGCCCAAATGTCAAACTTACATGATCTAGTCGTCCACGATGGCTCTATTAGTAAAATAAAAATCTGAGCGTCGCGTGGTACATCAGTAAGGGGTGGATGGCAGAGAAAGGAAGGCCTCTAAAACAATCTAATTAAAGCTAGAGCATGTGATGTTCGCTGAAAACCGTCCACTAAATGAGGTTTAGCGTATAACTATATATCATGAAAAGTCGAGACAATAGAACACATCCTCTCACATGCGTTTCAATTAGATGGTGAATTAATAACCCATTCTGATATTTCAATTCTGTCCGTTGTAATAAAGAAAATATAACATTTCCAATTCCCTTGATATTGGCATCGAAGAACTTTCAGTTATAGTGAGTGTTTATTTTCCATATTTTTATTGGACCTAATAAAGCCCGATAACTTATGTATATATTGATTTGATTACAATGAAAGATGAATGGTTGTGAATATAATTAGATAGAAAGATATGCTCGGCATGAAAAAGGAAACTTTTATGAGTCCATAAAAAAAAAAAAAAAAAGCTAATTTTATAAAGGATGTTAATTGTTTATCAACGATTCGATAAAAAATAAAATAATTTAATAAAAAAACTAATTCGATCAAGAAAAATCAATTCTGCCGAAGTAAGAGTTATCGAAAAGAATAATATTTAGAATTTATAAATTCATATATATGTTAATAGCATTACTTTTAGGGTTTGGCAAATAAAATGTATGTACGACATCTTCTCGATAGACCACTATAATGAAATGCATATCAAATAAGATAGGATTATTAGTACTATTTGTATCAATTGACAACAATAAATTTAGAACAATAGAATAAATCAATTAAATTTGGACTTCATTAAGTGATATTTTCAAAAACAAAATCAAAGAAAAAAATAGAAAACCAAAAAATATGCATTAGTGGGTTGATTTGGAAATATAAAAGAACCAAAGTACAATTCGAAGCTTAAAAGATAAGTGGAAAAACGAAAGATAACTCTATAAAAAATTGATATTTGTTTTGGAGAAAAGGAAATCGAATTTTTTGAAAAAAAAAAAGAAAGAGAAGAAAACACCAGCGCTGCCATGGAGAGCGCCAAGCTTCAAACCGAGCGCCACGCCGGTCGGTTTGACGGCACGGCCAGTCCATCACCGCGAGCCTCATTGGGGAGGTCGATTTCCCGATGGCCAAGGACAGGTCGTCGAAAGAGGTGCACGGCTACCATCACAGAAAACCAAAAATCGAAAGCAAAGGCACGGTGGTTGGGCTCAATAAGGACGCATGGGAAAATGAAGCATACCGTACAAGGACGACGGCATGCAGTCTAGACAAGCGATTTCATAAGAGGTGAACTTCTACAAGTTCAAAACTAAAGATTTAATTTCCAAGTGGTGAAACGGATGAAATGACCCACTCATCCATTCGACTAAGACAATATGTCATGTGACGCATGTATCATTATGATGTTTCATTAAATTGCAACACAATTGTTTAGAAAACTTAAACTATATACCCCAAAGCATAATTTAGTTCGAATACTTTAATACTCTTTGCGAGTAGACTGAACTTTGCTCCAAGTCTAAAATATGAGAATATATAACGTAAGAGGTCTGAAAATATTTGAACTGAGAATTTCATGCTTTGATATCATGTAAAATGCTATGGAACTACATCCAACTATTCTAATAATACGAGGTATTGAAGGAAGAGATGGTTCAAATTAAATAATTTAATAGTCACCATTAATGTAATGCAATAGGAAAGCGACTATAGAATGAGCCAAATCCAGCATGGCAAATATATATTTGTTTTTGCAAATCAATTTTCACCCTGACCATCTAGAGGTAGACTGGCAGAGGTCTTGCTCGCCATTCTATCCTCTTTGAATCTTCCTAAATGAATGTCTCAACTGTAGAAAATTATTCACATGAATAATTGATTAATCAAGAACAATCGGATCCATATATGACTGTAAAATACCGAAATCAATAAGTACAATGGAACTAAAACATACATGTTTGAGCCATTGCTTCACTTGAAGAAAAATAGATCAACTTGATAATCAGAGATCCATTGAAATGTCAAATCTTCTTCTCTATGACCTATTTCAATATAGCAGCTTTCAATGGAATTAAGTAATTTATAAGTATAACCTATCATTTTATAGGCTAAAGAAGGGACCTAACAAAATCCTAATCAATAGAATATCAACTGGGCCCCCCATTACGGGTTTCAGTTAAATACAATTGCCTATACTTTGTTGCTCAACTAGGCCCGTTATTAATAGATGCCAAAATCCAATTCAATAAGATCACTCAAGGATTTAACAAATATTGGAATATCCATTAATCCGATTATTTAAATTAGAAAATCAATTATTAATGTAAACCCACATTATTAGAAATTTCCAACATTCTCCTACTTGGGCTACATTAATTAACTTATTTTTATTTTGAAAAGATTTTATATTGAAAATGACACTATAGAGTTAATAACTAAAAATTTTGTTTTATGTGGCCACAACTTTAAAAAATAATATTCCAATAACAACATCTTAAAACTGATCCAATCCTATATAATCTTAGTATATGACTATGGGGATCAATGTGTTAAGAAAATATCACAATACATGACATTTCATAATCAAATATAATAAACATTATATTTTCATGGATCATGGCCTAGTAGTATAGTAAGAAATGGTGCCAACATGTGATCAAAATATACACTATTTCTTATCGGTCCTCAATGCAATTTCTCAACAACATGAAAGTGTATTGGGGTAATTTCTAAACAACATGAAATTGTACGATTATGTCACAATCATCATGAGATCTCATAATTAGTGACATCCAGTCGTCTTTAAACTAAAATTTGTTTAAAGATACTATTTTATACTTCTATTTCTCAGTCAATAGAAGAAATGATAACAATAAAATGAACAATAATAATCATTAAGAATAAATGTTTTAATAGATATCATGAAAGCATTATCAATTTGCATATAATTATAATATTCAGAAATACAAATTATATACCTCCCACTAACAATAAAAATCAAAAGAATCTAAAACACCCATATTCTTTACACGTTTTTTTACATAAAATGGGTCATAAGCCTATCGTTAGAGGATTAGTTAACATGGACTCAGTTCTGATATTCTCGATCATAATATATCCATTTTTGACCAAGTCCTTAATAGTATAATATTTGATTTACTTAACATTTCAACCGTGGCATTGTTATTGTTTATAGCAAAGGTAATTGTTTGTAACACATAATGCAATAAAATCAATTATGGGTAATAAGTAATTCAACAAAAATAATTAGTACATTATAAACTCCAATTTGAGCAGAGTGTATAATGTATCATTATTTTCCACAGCATGAAGTTTATAAAGTAACAATAAGGAGAATTACATATAATTGTCAAGGATCCATCCCCTTTGGGCAGACAAATCCTTTAAATTATATATCTCCATAATATCAAAATAGAGGGGAATTACATATAATTTTAAAAACATTTATCCCCTTTGGGTAGATAAATATTTTTCAATTATACATTCCTATTTTTTAAATTTGTGAATTAATTTTCATGCTATTTTCCAGATTAATATACACAATAACCCCATTTGGGTGAGTTATTGTATATATTAATTTTTATTAATAGGGAACTCCAAAAAATTTATACCCAAAATTCATTGAACAATATGAAGCACTTTACAACATGTGCTTCCCAAGATCATATTGCATTTATCAAATAATAATTTTGGCCACAATTTTAAATTTTTTTAAATTTATTTTTAAAAAATTATTATTTTTTAAGCGACCAGCCCAAAATGGACTGCGAAGCTCAAGCCCAGCTCTCTACATGGAAAGGACGGGCCAGCATATTGCAAAAGGCCCAAACCCGAAGGAGCCCAAGATTCTAGGCTTAGTTCATGGGCATGAGCCCATGAACAAGAACAAAAGAAACGTTCATGGGTGTGAGCCCATGAACCATGAAGAAAAAGAAAGGTTCTGGGCTCACCAGAACCAGCGACAAAAAAAATTAAAAGAACAATGGGCTTACGCCCATGTTACAAGCCCGGCCTAACTAGAGGTCTTTTTCAACCTCTAGCCAGGTCACAAAATCTGCACACCAGGTCACACGACCCGGTTTTGACCCAGAACTCATCAACACTTACTATGGTTGATTTTTGATGGAATTTTTCATGGGTCTTGCTTCTAACATCAATATAATTGATTAGAATGAATTAAATGAAGAAAAAACAAAGAAATCAACCATATTCAAGCTTCAACAAATTTCGGATCTAACACCCCATGGCCGAAGTTCGGTTTTCTTAAATTTAAGCCCAAACAACTTACCTTAATACAACAAAAAGATGCTAAAACTTTTATATAACAATACACATACAACAATTTACAACTAACATCAATCAAATGCATGTATTTTAAAATTCTAGACCTTTTTCAATGTATAAATCCTAGAATTTAAAATTCAAAATTCTCACTCAATTCTCAACAAAATTGTACAAATTATATATGGTTGGAAAGATCTCGACATGTAGAACAAAAGCCCTGAGGTTTTAGGATCAATTGCTTAACAAATCTGTATGAAAAAATAACGCCAATATTCAGTTCAAGAGGAAAAATTTCAAATTTGTTCATAAAAGAAAATAATTTTGGGTTTTACAATCATATATGACTTGCTCTGATACCACATGTAGAAAATTATTCACACGAATAATTGATTAATTAAGAACAATCGGATCCATATATGACTGTAAAACACAAAAATTGATAAGCACAGCTAAATTAAAACGTACTTGTTAAAATATATCAACTTGATAATTAAATATTTATTAGAATATCAGATCTTCTACTCTATGACCTATTTCAGTATAACAGCTTTCAATAGAATTAAACAACTGATGGGTATAACTTACCATTTTATAGGTTAGAAAGCGAACCTAGCAAAACCCTAATCAATAGTGTGTCAATTGGGCTTCTCTCACCTACACTTTACTGCTCAACTATGCCCATTATTAATAGATGCCAAAACCCAATTCAATAAGATCACTCAATGATTGAACAAATATTGGAATATCCATTAATCTGATTATTTAAAATAGAAAATCAATTAATTAATGTAAGTCTAAATTATAGGAAATTTCCAACATCAACTTCAAAAAAGTGAATGTAAGCGAGAATAAACCAGGATATCAAAGGATGGATCGGATGAAGGTGCTTCCGAAAGAAGGGAAAGCAGAATGATAACGGAACAACCCTCGGTGATAATAAAGCACCTGTGATGATGAGGACGCAAATGGATCCCAAAATTAATATTGCGGTGGCAAGTCAAGGGATTTTGCCAACGGTCAAGGTGACACCAATTGAGAAAGCGACGGACATTGCCGGGAGTGCAATTGGTAGCAAGACTCCTGCGCGCAGGCATCCATATATCGCTATGCTGGCGTCACTCAGGTTCGCCAACATGAAGCCAACGACTGAGGTCATTGAGCAGAACATCGCAATTGTGAAGGCCTGGGATATTCTCTTGTCCAGCATTCTAGCCATGCCCTGTTCATCTTTGGAGGCCGTGTCCGAGCTATTAAATCCTCCAGGAATTGCGAAACCAGCTGTGACAGTCACAGTGGCCACAAGCGTTGCCACCAACAACAGGGTATTGATAATGTTCCTCAGTGCGTGAGGGTTTGGCAAAATTCTGTTCACACGGAGATGGTTTATCTGGTGTTTCCGGTTGAAGTATCATTAGATTTAATCTCTTAGCTGGTGCACCTAGCAACAGCATGAATGCCAAGCCCTGAGATTGGAAACATATGAAAAGGAAAGAAAGAACAAAGAGAAATGTCTATGTAGTTATCCTTAATCTATTGTGAGAATAACAACTTATTTTGAGGAAAAAAAAAATTGTTGTGAGATATATTCCTTTAAGAATTTATAATTTATAATATGTTGTTACTTTCACAATAATCCAAAGATTATTACGTTAGCAAAACTAAAGAATAAATTATTAGTGAATCGATAAAGGGAACGAATTTAAGAGTACTCATTTAAAGGGAAGCATTTTTTTTTTTCTAAAGATGCAGTATCTGCTCATTTTGAAGAATTATCACTAGATTAACAAGTTCATTGTAAATGAGAAAGTACGAATGAAATGTATCTGGTTCACCTTTCTGATGAGATCATGCAATGTTTAGAGGGGTCAAATTTGCCGCCTTGACCCCTGGCTTTTTAATAAAAAAAGACTGCAATGTTGGCAACCCCTGATCTTAGTCATAGGCTCAGTTAATCGAGACATATAACAATTAATCTCATCATTTGTCAGAGATATTCACTTGTTTCTAACTGCGGACATATTCATGGGAAAAATTTAAGTACCTCATATTAAGGCTAAATTAGAGACTTGCGCAATATTAATCTTAGAGGAGTCTTGACTATTCCAAAAAATCGATCAATACTTCAACAATCCTATTGACTATGAGATATAATGATTTGAATACGAGATCTGCTGTTAACTAAGGTATTAGTCTATGGGAATTTCCAGTAAATTGAAAATTTAAAGAGTGATTGTCCATGTTACCTTCCTGACGTAACTCCATTCGTGAGTGATCTAGAACAACGTCGAGAGCAGCCAAGCATTCGCGGTTGAGAAGGGATGGAATAATTCTTTCATCCAACACAAGATGAATCAACGTGGCGGGTTGTAAATACTTCGCTGCCAAGTGTGAAGGCGTATTTCCAAAATGATCTCTTTCATATATCATCTCCCGCAGATCTGGATGTCTGAGTATCTATCTCGCCGCTGAAGCTCTCTCGTATTTTGCTGCAACATGAAGAACGGTTTGTCCTTGCGCATTTACTGACTATGATACTACATGTAGCTTCTCGCTTAGTACAACATGACCCATCTTGCTCACAATGTGAATGGAAAGATCCCAGTTGCTGTGCCGTTTGTTAGGAATATATATCATCAGAAAGAAGATGAAGATGGTGCTGGTGGTACTGCAGACGGTGCTGCTGAAACCACCGTTGCTCATATTAAAACAGAGGATCCTGCTCCTGCTAAGGCTGATAAAACAAGAAGAAAATCAGCAGAAACGGATGGCTAAGATCAAAGTAATGAAGATGATGATCAACGATGGAAAAGCAGTCAAAGAAGATAAACGAGGATCGTGGATGCGGATTCGTATTATTCCTATGGAGATACATGAAGTCGGTGGTTAGTTATAAAGTAAAAACAGAAGTTAGTTGCTTCTGTTAAGTCTTCCCTTTCCATATATAAAGCTTCGTAATGAGAAAGAGAGATAGATTGATAAGAATACAGAGAGTTTTTCTTCCATTGATGTAAAAGATCTTGATGTATATTGAGATCAAATACAAAAGAATATATGTAGAGTTGTTCATTGATCAATCTCAACCTCTACATCTATACTTTCCTATCTTCTGTGTTTTCTGTGTGCTTCAAGCTTGCTATAACAGGAGCTTCAGCATTGTTGAATCTTCTGTACGAACATATCATCTTCTTCATGGTATCAGAGCGGGTCGATCATCTCAGCCAAAAAGGATTCACTCGGTAGCTACTTGATTGATCGAGCAAGAAGAATGCGAAGCCATACGTAGATTCTTTGTATCACGGTAACTCTGTTAGTTTTCATAGACAAAATCGCTATCTTGATTCGTCTATAATTGAAAGAGTATAGCAATGGCAATAAGAGCATCGAAGTATCCTTTCCCTATACATGTTAATATTTCGAACTTTGTCACTATAAAACTTGCCGAAGACAATTTTCTTTTATGGCAAGCTCAGATCTGTAGGTTTCTAAAAAGCCAAGAACTCTTTGGCTTTGTTAATGGTGATATTACACCACCTACTCGAATGCTGCAAAATATAGTTGGAGGTGTTGAAGCGAGGTTGTAAATCCAGAATATACTGACCGGATAAAAAACATCAGCTAGTATCTTCATGGATAAGTGGAGCGGTGACGAGAATATACTAGGCTTAATAATTGGCTTAGAAACATCTTATGAAGTGTGGCAGACACTCTTGAATCGATTCACACAAAAATCAGCAGCAAGAGAGTTTGAATTGAGGGGGAAACTTCAAGGCTGTCAAAAACATGGTCGAGATCTTCTAGTCTATCTTCGAGAATACAAGACAATATGTGATCAGTTAAATGCCATTGGGAAACCAGTAGATGATATAACCAAGCTATTTGGTGTACTGGAGGGATTAGGAGCTGAATATGAAAATTTTCGAACAACAATATACTGTCTAAAACCTCAACCGGAGTATGATGAGGTAATTGCACAATTAGAAAGGTTTGAGTCAAGATTACGTAACTACTCCGAACGCAATTTAATCCCAATATGGCTTACTTTGGGCAAAGATATCCTCAAAATCAGGTCAAAGAAACTATTGATAGAGGATATATTCATCAAAACTCAAGCTTTGTTGCTCAACGAAGTAATTACAGAGGAGGCCGCAGTTATGGAAGAGGACGTTCTCTTAATAACAGAGGTCGTGGATTCAGATACCCTGGAGACAATTCAGGTTACAGGTTTGGCCATATCAGCTATATGCAAGAGAATCAGAGAACTAAACCTTATGACAATTCTTCTGAAACTGGTTTCACTTCTGGATTTCGTCCCTATGCTAGCTCGGACAGATATCAAGAAATAAAAGCTTATCCTTCAAATCTAACCTTTTCCAAGAATGAGCAAGATGAGAAACCAGCAAACAGTATAAAATTAGAATGTCAAATCTGCAAGAAACCTGGCCATGATGCTCTGCACTGCTGGTACAGATTTGACAATTCGTATCAAGCTGAGGAGATACCAACAGCCTTAGCAGCCATACATCTTGAGGATGCCAAAGGGAGCGAGTGGTATCCAGATACCGGTGCAACTGCACATATTACAGCTAATCCTGGTATGCTTCAAAACTCCTCTGAATACACAGGACTTGACACTGTCATGATTGGTGATGGATCACATTTGTCGATTACACATACTGGTAACACATTGTTGCATACTGAGGAAAGCCTATTACCTTTGAATGATGTTCTAATTGTCCCTGACATAAAGAAAAATCTGTTATCAGTATCCAAATTAACAAATGATTACCCATGCTCATTTGTCTTTGACAAATTTGGTGTATATGTAAAGGACAATTGGACCAACACAACCTTGCTGCTCGGAAGGAAAACTAAAGGACTATATCAAGTGAATTTACAAACAACACAAGCACTTCTAGCTCAGAGACACAGGGCAGTAGAAGAAGATACATGGCATCAAAGACTAGCACACACCAATCTGAAAACCTTGAAGTATCTGCAGAACCAAAAACTCATTCAGTGTAGCAATAAGATGTTGAATGTTTGTAGTAGCTGTCAAAATGCTAAGAATGCAGCTTTACCATTTCCATCCTCGAATCAGAACAACCATGCCCTTAAAAAATCAACTGCGTGATATATGGGGGCCATCACCTGTGACTTCATTTCAAAGTTTTAAATACTATGTTCTCGTTTGTGGATGATTTCTCCCGATACAGCCGGATATATCCATTAAAGTTGAGGTCGACTTCTATAAGATCCTTGTTATGTTTCAAAAGCAAGTAGAAAACCAGTTTGAATCAAAGATCAAAGTCTTTCGGTGATGGAGGAGGAGAATTTATTAGCCACGAGGTTTAAAGCTCATTTGCAAACGTGGAATAAAACAAAGTTTCTCTTGTCCTTATACACCAGCACAGAACGGGATAGCCGAGAGGAAACATCGGCACATTGTTGAATTAGGTCTTGCCATGTTATATCATGGAAGAATTCCACTGAAGTATTGGGTTGATGCGTTCATTACAGCTAACCATGTTATTAATCTTCTTCCAACACCAAAACTGGACATGCAATCACCACATAGGAAACTATATCATCAAGAGCCAACCTATGATC
Organism: Eucalyptus grandis; assembly: GCF_016545825.1. NCBI lineage: Eukaryota > Viridiplantae > Streptophyta > Magnoliopsida > Myrtales > Myrtaceae > Eucalyptus > Eucalyptus grandis. The sequence goes on along the minus strand of NC_052622.1, from coordinate 8,603,720 downwards.
ACCTCAGAGTATTTGGTTGTGCTTGTTATCCATGTTTACGACCCTATGCTCAGCATAAGTTTGATCCAAGATCCCTCACTGTGTATTCATTGGTTATAGTGATCATCATAAAGGTTACGGATGTCTGGTGCCTTCAACAGTCGAATATATATCACCAGAAATGTAAAGTTTGATGAGAAGTTCTTCCCATTCACTAAATGGTGCTTGACAAAATATGCATCTCCTACAACATTATATCAGACATGGGTAAAAGAAGTTCAGTTAATAGAATCAGCAAATAGAGAAACAGTCTCTAATATACTCTATAATGATCCTCATACAGCTCATTTGCAACTTGATAAGAACAATATTGTCCTCAACTCTCAGAGTTCTCGATGCACCTTTGTTCCTTATACCGATCAACCAAGACAGGACACTTTCACAATGGATACACATGCTGCAGACTTCACCAGAGCGAATCAAGACACGAGATGGTGCTGGTGCAACACAATCCAATACTATGACCAAAGACATCCGAGCAAGTCACTTCTCATGAAACTCAAGGGATTACCTCTAATCATTCAATGCGGACACGATCAAAATCTGGAATTGTCAAACCAAATCCAGTGTATGCATGTCTTGCTGTATATAAAGTCCCTTCGAACCAAAAACAATTAAATCAAAGCATTAGCACATGAAGGATGGCATAAAGCAATGACGAAGAAATGGAGGCATTATATCAAAACAAAACTTGGGATTTGGTTCCTCGAACCGACCATATGAATGTAATTGGCTGCAAGTGGGTCTTCAAAACGAAACTTACATCTCGATGGTAGTCTTGAAAGACCGAAAGCTCGTTTAGTTGCTAAGGGATTCCATCAAGAAGAAGGCATCGACTTCACCGAGACTTTTAGTCCAAAAATCAAGCATGCCACAATCGAATTGTTCGTCTATAGCAAAAATGAAACAGTGGCCTATACATCAACTTGATGTTAAAAACGCTTTTTTACATGGCATTCTCAATGAAACAGTTTACATGGAACAGCCTCCTGGATTTCAAGATTCACAGAAACCTTATCATGTGTGTTCACTCAAGAAATCACTCTATGGTCTTCGACAAGCCCCTCGAGCATGGTTTGATAAATTTAGTGACTTTCTACTTGAATATGGCTTCTTCTGCAGTTCAACAGATCCCTCTCTATTCATATATCATCAACAACGGATACTATTCTTCTCGTTTCTATATGTCGATGACATTGTTTTAACTGTAGTTCTTCCCAAATGCTGTCTACTCTTATTCAATCTCTTAGCCTCAAATTTCACATGAAAGATCTTGGACCTTTGCATTATTTCCTTGGTATCGAAGTCAAACAAAATTCGGATCATTTGTTTCTATGCCAAACAAAATATGCCAGTGACCTTCTTACTCGAGCATACATGTCTGAAAGTAAACCAATTGCCACTCCTCTGTCCTTAAAACAGGTCATTATGCAACAAGACTCTATTGCTCTGACCAATCCTACTGAATATCGTAGCCTGGTAGGTGCTCTTCAATATCTAACTTTAACTCGTCCTGACATAGCCTATGCTACCAACCTATTATGTCAGAAATTACAGACACCAACTGTGGCAGATCTTGCTCGACTTAAAAGGGTACTCAGATACATCAAAGGCACCATCAATCTTGGCTTATTCATTCACTCACAGAGTTCCCTGCATTTATATGGTTTTTCAGATGCAGATTGGGCAGGGTGTACAGAAACACGAAGGTCCACTACAGGATTTTGTACTTACATTGGTTCCAATCTCATATCTTGGGGAGCCAAGAAGCAATCCACCGTCAGCAGGTCCTCTACAGAAGCTGAGTACCGTGCACTTGCTTCCACTTCGCAACTCACTTGGATCGCTTTGTCTTACGAGACATAGGTGTGCTCTTCCCTTCCCTACACATCTCTTTTGTGACAATAAATCAGCTATAGCTCTCACTGCTAATCCTATATTACATGCTCGAACAAAGCACATTGAAATTGATTTTCACTTTGTTAGAGAAAAAGTTTCTGCAGGATCACTCACCGTTCGGTATGTCTCTAGCAATTCCCAAATTGCTGACATTTTCACCAAATCCCTCTCACACTTTACACATTGCCAACTCCGCACCAAATTGGGACTTGGTGTTCCATCTACTCCCAATTTGAGGGGGAATGTTAGGAATATATATCATCGAAAGAAGATGAAGATGGTGCTGGTGGTATCATGAGACGGTGCTGCTGAAACCACCGTTGCTCATATTAAAACAGAGGATCCTGCTCTGCTAAGGCTGATAAAACAAGAAGAAAATCAGCAGAAACGGATGGCTAAGATCAAAGTAATGAAGATGATGATCAACGATGGAAAAGCAGTCAAAGAAGATAAACGAGGATCGTGGATGCGGATTCGTATTATTCCTATGGAGATACATGAAGTCGGTGGTTAGTTATAAAGTAAAAACAGAAGTTAGTTGCTTCATTTAAGTCTTCCCTTTCCATATATAAAGCTTCGTAATGAGAAAGAGAGATAGATTGATAAGAATACAGAGAGTTTTTCTTCCATTGATGTAAAAGATCTTGATGTATATTGAGATCAAATACAGAAGAATATATGTAGAGTTGTTCATTGATCAATCTCAACCTCTACATCTATACTTTCCTATCTTCTGTGTTTTCTGTTTGCTTCAAGCTTGCTATAACAGGAGCTTCAGCATTGTTGAATCTTCTGTACGAACATATCATCTTCTTCACCGTTCTCGGGCCAAATATTCAAATTCTGGTCCTAAGAGTTCGAATACTCGCGGCTCATTCAAGAAAGCTGCTAAATGGAATACATTGCCGCCTTTGGAGTCGGTCATTGCAACTTCATGTTCTTTTTTAGTATCTCATCCAGTAATTCTGGAATCAGGAGCTCCAAATTAGGGACCACCGTACGCACAAACATTTTACACTAGTTGGGGCTTGGTTGGTTTGGATGTTTTTTTAAACCCATGTTGGGATAAAGACATCTTCGACCTAACCTTAATCACTATTAAGTTTCATAGTTGGCAATGTGGGATTAGATGCAATGGTGAAACTAGTGATGATAATTTTGATTGAATAAATCAAATGCACCCATTTTCGATTAAAAAAAGTTATAGCTCTTCAAGCTATAAGTCTTGAAGCATTGTCACTTTCCTTCTCTAGCATGATGGAACACGACCCTTTGAGACTATAGATAAATTTCGAAAAGACCTGTTTATTAGGGGTGATTAGTTCTTGGTCCAGTTCCAAGGTGGAATTGGGAATCGGGGATTGGATGGACTGGTCCAATGGAACCGGATGGACTGGTCCAATGGAACCGATCACCTCTTCTTCTTTTTTTCTCCCACTATTTGATATCTTCTATTATGAAAAAATTAAATAAAAAGTTGATCGCAATTTTTTTGAAGAAATTTAAAAAAAAAAGGTCTCGTGCAAAGGTTCGGTCTAGTACGGTCCTACTCCCCCTAGGAGCCAAGAATCAGACTATCCAAATACTGGTTTCACTTTTAGAAATTGGTAATTGTACTGACACTCTTGAGAACTGGATCAAACCAACCGATTCCTGGTTTCTTGTATTTTTTTGGTCTGTAACCGATTCCTGGTTCAAGCAGTCCATTTTGCACACTTGTACTGTTTGTTTATTTTGGAGAGACTTTAGACAAATTTCAAACCATTTTCGTCTAAAGCAATGTGACATTGACTTGTACTAAGATTTTACTATAAAAATCCTACTAAATGACATCGCAATTTTATATGGCATTTCCATGTTTTAAATATCTATGGATTCCGCAAAGATAATGTGTAGGATAAAAAGGAAACAACATTTAAATCTAGGGTAAGATCATGGGAAGGATAATGATCTTTTCTTACTATGTTTGTCAACTTCTGGCAAGTATGAAGTAAACTTATTCTATTGTCAAGAACATCGCAATAGCGTCCACAGCACCGTACAGAAATCCTCATTAAAACCCCTCCACCCTCTTTACTTTAGACTGAATGTCATCTTTGAGAAAATTATCCAAAAATTCTAAACCTATTACACTTTTGCCAATTTAGTTCTAAACATTTTAATTTTGCCAATTGAGTCCTAGACATTTTTACTTTTTACCAATTTGAGTCCATCCGACTAATTTTGGCCGTAATTTACTAACATCGATGCTAGTCGTCTTATGTGACATGGCCAGCACTTGATGTTGACAAAATTTATTATTTTAAAAATATTTTAGAACTTTTTAAAACATATTTTAATTTTTCTTTTATTCTTTCTCTCTCTTCTTCCTCTCGCCATTCGCCTAGCCTCGGCAACCGGCTAGAGGCTATGACCGAGGAGGGCTGGCCTCGCCAGCCTCAAGCGAGGCTCGCTCGCCCTCGCCAAATTAGCGAGGGTTAGCCTCGTTGACCTCAAGCGAAGTCGTGCTTGTAGGGATTTGGCAAGGGACGACCTCGCGGGCCTTGTGTAAGGCTCACCCTCGCCAAATCTGGCGAGGGCAAGCCTCACTTGCAACTGCTCGCTTCAAGTGTAGGCGAGGGTTGGTCTTGCGCCATGAGCGAGGCTCGCAAGGTCCTTGCCAAATCCTAGCAAGGGTGACCTCGTGTGACGCCAACGAGGTCACCCCTCGCTAGTTCCCAATGGGTAGACCGTCGTCAATTGCAGCTTTTGGCTGATCACCAGAGGTTGGGCGACCGGTAGAGGAAGAAGCGAGAGGGCAAAAAAAAAAAAAAAAAAGGAAAAAAAAATTTAAAAATTCAGAAATATTTAAAAATAATAAACTTTATTCACGTTAGTACAGACTATATCATGATGTGGGATAATCGGTGTCCTCGCAATGAAATCTAACCAAAATTGGCTGGATAGACTCAATTGGCAAGAAATGAAAAATGTTTAGGATTCAATTGGTAAAATTGAAAGGTTTAAGATTAAACTAACGAAAGTACAATATGTTTAAAACTTTTTGGACAATTTTTCCCGTCATCTTCTTCGTAAGGTTTACAACACCAATTAAGCTCGATTAAGAAATTGCGTATTTACCAAATCTTCCGAGTAAAAACTAAGTAAAATATGTGACCAGTATCTTTTCTAAGGTTGAAAAGGGTACATTTAATATATAAATTGAAAATTACGGAAGGGAAAAGGCCCAACCAAAAGAAGTTTTGGACCCTATGTCGAATTTCAACGTCTACTTTGTTCATGAATGTTTATACTGTCGCCCTCTGATCTTTTAAATTCTGTATGATATGTGACAATCTCATTCTCAAAAATCAAATACACATAACGTTCTTATTTGTGTATGGATGCGTGCAATAAGCACAAATTCTATGGAAATCTGCGCCTAACGATTCGCTATTAACATTTAAGGTTTATTTAATTTGAGATTTTATGTGGGGATTTAATATGCATGTAGACATGCTTTTTTTTTGGGGTGGGATTTCTAATGCATGTCCAAAATGAAAATGCGATACGCCACAAAATTATGCGCATAGAGTAAAAGAGACTGCAAGATTAGTTTCGACTTGCATCACTTGGGACGTGTTACCAACATAGCTGAAGATGCACTATATAATATATCGATCTGAATAATCTAAAAATGTCTAATTATTATTTTTAGGTGAAATCATGTAGGTATCCATATGTTGATTTATCGATTAATTAATAATATGAAAAATATATATCACCCCACGCAATCTTCATGACTCTTATTCAATAATTAAGGGAAATTGACATGAGTGGCCCTTTCACTTTTCTTCAATGTTCAAAGTGGTCTTTGATTTTTTTTTTTTTCCAAATGAATCCCTGAACATTCTAAATCAATGTAGTCTTTTTGTTATAGTGCCATGAGTGCATTCTTCTGACGTGAATTGCTATGTTAACGTTTATCGAGCCAAAGTATGATGTGGACTATCATGTTATTTCCCAAGTCAGCAAATCTTTTTTCCCGTTCTTGTTAGGCCAAAATAATATGATAGACACATTCATGGAAGTCACATGCACACCACATGATGCCAACATGGCAAATCCAATAACTTTAAGTTAATAGAAATTATGGTCATGCAAGGTAATATTATTAAAAAAATTTAACGAGAGGACTACATTGAGTAAATTTTTGAAAGTTCAAGGAGTAGATTGAACAAAAAATATTAGTACCATATTGAACATTGGCGAAAGGTTAAGGGAGCCGCCATCTTAATGGGTTCAGTGTCTATTATGTCATGTTATCTCTAAATTAACAAAATTCTTAGACTAATTTTGGAAAATTCCTTAAGTAGATTATGGACTAAGTGGCAAAAATAAGTATTTTGCCTTCTGATTAATGTTTCTGACATTGTGGTTGAAGGGGATAGAAGCAGGTAAGTATGCAGGCCCCGTCTACGATTTTTTCAAAACGCACATCAACACCAAGCAATGCATTAGAATGTAGATTATCATAACATATAACTAAAGATATTAAAATCATTCACTTAATCTACAAACTCATGATTAAATTGAAACATGTATTATTTTATTACAAGGATGAATATTCACTTAACATCACATTGATTCATTATTACAATTATATAACGATACAAAAACTAAAATGATATACTCGATCAAATTATGATTATTTTAAAGAAAAACAAAGAAGTGTTGGGTTCAATGGACGCTCCACCCAACGCCGCCCTATGCCCAATTCTATTGGGGAAATGGGTTAAATTTAGGGTCAAATGCTTAAAATCCTATAGTCTTGAATGTATTTGAAGATCCAAGTTGTGGAATCCGATATCCAAACCTAATATCTATTAACACAAAACTGCTCTTTTTCTAACTGCACTAGGATTTGAGGTGATTTTGAGATTAACCCGACAGGTAAATTTGAAACTAGAATATGATAAATCATTTATCAAATTGAGTTTACTTTGTTACAAAACTAAAAATATAATTTAGTGGACCCTTAAACAAGACCAATTGCAATCTAACATTATCATGGTTTCAAGCCTATCTTTCTACTTTTGTCATTGTTAGGTACTAGAATTTTATGATTGTCGATCTTAAGTATTCGCACTTTGTAGTTATTCTAATCAAAGATCAACAATACACGAGTAATTAGTAAAATGGTTGTGTTAACGGAATAAAGTTGATCTATAATGGCATATAATTTGTTTATTAAGAGAATTATATGGCCAGTTGCGACTGCTCCACAGGTGCCTAACTACTTTAATAAGTGAGGTTTGGAATTTTATGTGAACACTCATAATAGATTTGGGTAAGCATAGAGAATGGTCGCACAAATTTGAGTCGAGTTCAGTCACATAGATAGGTATTTTCATAAATAGATTGAAGTACATACCATATTGTTTACACACAGCAGAACCATGGACTGGCGGCAAGCCTTCTATCCTTGATGGACCGAGTGAGTGCGAAAATAAAACCTGAAGTATCTCGGGGTGGCCACTGTCGAGGGCCAGGTACAGGGGATATTTCTGATCCACGTTGATCTAGTACACGGGCTCCAAATCTTCCCTCAACAAATGGCTCACCAGGTCAACGTCACCAGTAAGTATGGCCTCATGCAAAGCTATGTTTCCATTATTGCTACACCCCAAAATCAACATGAATGGGGATGACACGCCATCCTTTTACCTGAAGGATGCTGCCTCAAAGCCCCAAAAATCCAACTCCTAAAAGTCTCTTCGTCACTATCGCTCTCACATTACTTATTGCTAGTTGAGGAACTTGAAAAAAATTAGAAAATAGAACAGTAAGCAATTATAGCTCAGTGAGTAGTGTATCTCTTCTAAGTGGATTGAGCATCCACTATGCATATTTACACCCCAAAACCATAACTCTTTTAACCCAAATCTAGAATATAACAAACAAATAATAAAATAATAAGTTACATATGCTTCAAAATAGCTGTATTTATAACAAAAATATTCATTTCACAATAATATCAAAATAAATATCAATGATCCAATTCATTAATCAATCTCATTAATTCATACACGAATGGTTCACTCCATTGATTAATCTCATGCCACACATCAATGGTCTCTTTCATCGATCCATCCCATATGAAATCACATGTCGATGGTCCATTCTAATGACTAATATCAAATTATATGTCGGTGGTCCATTCTATTAACTAAACTCTAATCATATATCAATAGTCTACTCCATTGACCAAACTTATATCACATATCAATAATCCACTCCATTGACCAACTTATTGCTTAATATCAAACTATGATCATGACATAACATTTGGTGATAAGGCAACAAAAATTCCTCCATTGGTAAGGTCTCCACCTCTTATAAGCTGATGGCTCGGCTCATAAGGATATTCTAAACTAGTATACGCATACCCAAAAGCCTCTCGCCAGGCTCATGGTGATATTGAGTATTAATATCAATTTATGTCGTGACCTACCATCGGGGGGGAGGGAACATGTTTAGGGATATTGCCTAAAGGATAGACCTAAGGCCCATGATTAGGCGCAAACTCTCCTAAGCCTATACCTCACGTGACATTGGGGTATTCTAAAGAATTTCGCAAAAAGGAGTCACCACTAGGCTATTGGGGTCGACTAGAAACCAAGTGAGGTATGTGAGTATATCTCACTTCCTATGCAACCAGAGAATCTAGGGTCGGGACTTGATTACACTAATTAACCAATTAGTGCATTTTCGATACCTAATCTTGTTCATTTTAAAAGAAATGATTTTTGTTAGGCAGTTTGGATTGATTTTATATCTATTCGCTAACATGTGAGATGATCATGCGGATGCTGTGGCATCCTAAAATTTCATAACAATCCCTAGATACACTACGGCCCATGACTAGGTGATGGAAGCACCATCGGACTATATTATAGTCATTAGACCAATGGATTACAATTAAGGTATGCAAACACTGGTCCCCGGGAAAATGAGATTCTTTTGAATATCAAAACGGGAAATAAATCATGTGCATGTGTGTGTGCATATGGCATGGTACATGAGTTGTCTATGAGTTTTGAGTTGATAATATTTGGTATTGAAAATGTGGTTATTAAGGCATGGAATAAACCTTATGGATATATATGCATGGTTGCATAGATGATATGTGCATTTCACATGAAACCTTGGTTGTCTTGCTTGTTGCATTGTGTAGTTTGATGGATCTTTTACTACTGAGTGGTTGTACTCATCTCGTTTGGGGACTAACATTTTAGACTAGGAGATATGCCTTTGCTACCAGTCACCCCAGGCGCGTTTTATGGTATACCGACCGATGTTGAGTGTAAGTGTACGGAGCATCATCACCCTAAGATACAGGGATTTATTTCCCATTCTGTCGGAGATCTCGCGATGCCAAGTTGGATGCGAAAGCTTGGAGGGATGCAAACACTGGTCCCCGGGAAAATGAGATTCTTTTGAATATCAAAATGGGAAATAAATCATGTGGATGTGTGTGTGCATATGGCATGGTACATGAGTTGTCTATGAGTTTTGAGTTGATAATATTTGGTATTGAAAATGTGGTTATTAAGGCATGGAATAAACCTTATGGATATATATGCATGGTTGCATAGATGATATGTGCATTTCACATGAAACCTTGGTTGTCTTGCTTGTTGCATTGTGTAGTTTGATGGATCTTTTACTACTGAGTGGTTGTACTCATCTCGTTTGGGGACTAACATTTCAGACTAGGAGATATGCCTTTGCTACCAGTCACCCCAGGTGCGTTTTATGGTATACCGACCAATGTTGAGTGTAAGTGTACGGAGCATCATCACCTCAAGATACAGGGGTTAGTTTTTGTTCGTGTGCGGGTTCTAGTCTTGTATGACGTTGGTTCGCCCGCCAGCCCAGTCATTCAGGAGTTTCTGTCTATGCATGTCCGCCATGATGGGATCATGCTGGGGATGCTGCTGCTGCCACCAGCTGACGGCCCGGGCTGGGTGTGATTGAGCATGACGAGTAGCAGATGAAGCTTTTTGGACTGCTGACACTAGATGATGGACCGATATACATGACTACTATGGAGTCGGGTACTTTTGGTATATAGTCGAGCTTAGAAAAGTCTTGGCCTTTTGATGTACCGACTCATGATGTCCATGAAGATATGTAAATAAAAGTGTTCGGCTCTAACTTATATAAAATGTGTAGTTGGTGTGCATTGCAATATTTTGTTGAGTATGGGATAGGGAGATTTTGAATATGCTTCTACTATATGAACTGCGCTGGGACCAATCTAAATGATATAAACTCCCAGGACTTATGGACCTATTATAATTCTATGGTATTAGAGCGATATATTATCAGGTCAAGTGAAAGGTAAGCGAACTGTGGCGACCTTAATGGATCGGGGGCCATTTCGGGGGTGCCACAGATGCGTAATCATTAAAATAATAGTCATAGCTACCAAGATCCTAATTGCAATAAAATAGAGCGAATGCAATTAAACATAATTAAATATGCAAATTAAATACGCGATATAATCAAAATACGAGCAAGTAAAGGCCTAATTACACTAAGAAGGCAAGATATGGCAAATTTTAACCAAACCCTACATTTTTATTTTTTATTTTTTTACATATATTTTTGATTTTTTAAAATAATAAAAAAATAATAATGATTTTTTTTTGGGATGAACTAGGTTTGGTACAATCAGATCGGACTGGGTTTGACTCGGTTAGGGCGGGTTAGTCGACTTGGCCGAGTTCGGCTTGGATGGGGGTCGGGGCCGATCGGTCGACTGAAATACAAGGCTCGACCAACCTTGGTCGGGCCTTTCCTTGGTTTAGATTGGGCCCAACTAGCGGGCCTAATCTGGTCTAAGCTTCTTCATTTTAAAAATGAAGCCCATAAGCCCAATGCACTAAAATAGCCCAAACCTGGCCTCGGATTGCTCAAAACCCTACTCCGACGGGGCTTTCCGACCCGGCCAAGATCCGATTCACTTCCTCTCTCTCTCCTACAATTTCATGGCGTCGAAGGAGAATGGCTCGGACATTGAGCAGTGACTCTGTGTCAACGGCGGCGGCGATGATGTGGCAGGCGGCAGCGATGACGGACTGGTGCTATGATGCCAAAAGTAGGGGGTTGGCCAAGGCGGCTCGGATGGCGTCAGGCAGGAGGGAGGCGGCTCAGATCGAACGGCGTTAGGCAGCGCCGCCGGTTCCCTCCTCCCCTCCATTCCTTCTTCTCTCTTCTCTTTTGTTGCGTTGCTTCTTCACACCGGCGCCTCTACTCTAGATCTGAGTTCCGAGGAGACAGCAACGACCACGGTTGGTGGGGCAGCAATGACAGCGAGTCTTCTCTAGCTCCCTCTCTCTCTCTCTCTCTCTCAAGTTCCCTCTCTCTGCGTCTCACCCTCTCTTTGCTCAATGCCCCTCTGCTCCCTCAATCATTGCTTTTCCTGCCCTCTTGCTTTTTTTGCACGTCACGTGCGAAGGACACTAGGGGGAGATAGGCTGGCGTGGTACAAGCCAAAGGGGAAACGGGCCTAGGCTACGCAAGGGAAAGAGAGGCGGGCGGTGGGCCGGGCCAATGCTAGATCCGGCCTGACCCGACCTTTAGGCTTCTTTTTCTTTTCTTTTTCTTTTTTTGTTGTTTTGTTCTTTTTCCTTTTTTTCTCTTTTTTTCTTTTTTTTCTTTCTATATATTTGAAAACACAAATTAGCTGTCGACAGCTGTCCCTCTTTGAATGTAGCCTTGAAGAGGTTGCGTTCACAGATAGAAGACACCTAAATTATTTCGACGGTAGAGAGACCCTCGGTGCATTGGCACGTATCAGGTCGACAGAAGGGACTCATAACTATGGAAGCTCGTCTTGTCAATAAGAGGAAGAAAGACTTCGGGCTACAGAAGCACTTCGTGTTATAAGAAGAAAAAGAGACCCCAGGCTACAGAAGCATGCCGTGTTATAAAAAGAATTAGACCACGGGCTATAAAAGCACTCCGTGTCATAGGAAGAAGGAAGATCTCGAGCTATAGAAGCACACCGTATCATAAGAAGAAAGAAACACTCTGGGCTACAAAAGCACTCTGTGTCATAAGAACAATGAGAGGGACTCCGGGCTACAAAAACCCACCAAGTCATAAGAAGAAGGAGAAGGATTCTAGGCTACAGAAGTCCACTGGGTCGTAAGAATAATGAGAGGGACTCCGGGCTACAGAAGCTCATCTAGTCATAAGAAGAATGAGAGGGATTCTAGGCTATAGAAGCCCACTGGGTCATAAGAAGAAGAAGAGGGACTCTGGGCTACAAAAGCCCACCGAGTCATAAGAATAATGAGAGAATTTCGAGCTATAGAAGCCCATCGGGTCATAAGAATAATAAGAAAGACTCTGGGCTACAGAAATCCATTGGGTCATAAGAAGAAGGAGGGACTCCGGGCTACAGAAGTCCACCGGGTCATAAGAAGGAGGGGGACTCTAGGCTACAGAAGCCCACCGTGTCATAAGAAGAAGGGGGGACTCTGGGCTATAGAAGCCCACTAGGTCATAAGAAGAATGAGAAGGACTCCGGGCTATAGAAGTCCATCGGGTCATAAGAAGAATGAGAGGGACTCTGGGCTATAGAAGTCCCCTGGGTCATAAGAATAATGAGAGGGACTCGGGCTACAGAAGCTCACTAGGTCATAAGAATAATGAGAGGGACTCTAGGCTACAAAAGCCCACCGGGTCATAAGAAGAATGAGAGCGACTCCGGGTTACAGAAGCCTACCGGGTCATAAGAAGAAGGAGAGGGACTCCGGGCTACAAAAGCCCACCTAGTCATAAGAAGAATGAGAGGGACTCCGGGCTACAGAAGCCCACCGAGTCATAAGAAGAATGAAAGAGACTCTGGGTTACAGAAACCCATCAGGTCATAAGAAGAAGGAGAGGGATTTCGAGTTACAGAAGCCCACCGGTTCATAAGAAGAAGGAGAGGGACGAAGTCTCACCGTGTAACAACGGGTTTTGACCAAGTTGAAAATACATGGTTTGAGGAAAACCCATGAACCTTTGTAAATGACATGGTCGAAGGTTAATCATGAACCTTTGGAGTTGGCATGGTTTAAGGCTGACCATGAATCTTTAGAGATAACATGATTTAAGGCTGACCATGAATCTTTGGAGATAACATGATTTGAGGCTGACCATGAACCTTTGGTTTTTAGGGAAGCCCTTGTTAATCCCTTGAAAACTGCATGGCTTCACTAAGGAATCTTGTTAAACTCAACTTGAACAAATGTCATTAGGGACGTCATCAAGAGACATATTGGTAATATTGCATCATTAATTGAACAAGCTAATCAAACTAAGTCCGATTTTGCTTAAAAAAAAAAAAAAAATATATTCGATGTCAATCAGCATAATGTGGCGGAAAATTGTCATATTGCTCAGGGATGTATCATTGATCATCAAATTCTCTAGGAGACAAGTTCTTATCAGAACGGTTACAACTCGTGAAAAAGGCTCATTAGACATGCCAAACTAAAGCTTCTTAGTCAGAAAGGGTTTCTCACACACTTTCAATGAAATGGCTGCTTGATCTCATCCATTTGCGTGGGAAGTAACTGGTTGTTCAAGATATCTCACATAACCCATGTTAAAGGCTTTTAGAAACATTTGCAATGAGCACAATCTGATCGATCAAAAATGTCGTTTGAAAGGACCGCAATATAGGTTTGCTTATGGGCTTACATAAAAGGATTATTGCTTTGAGGCCAATAAAGAAACATTTATCGCTATCTTCATCGGGTTTATAAGTCGAGAACTTGGAATATAAGACAAGATAGAATTACTTCCATTCCTTCAAGCAATAGCTTCTTTTTGGTATTCTTATTTTCACTCAAATCATCCCAATCATAAGAGGCTTTGGAAGAGGGTTGCAATGTTGGCTTGGGAGAGGCTCAAAAGGCTTAAATTTTTCAAGAGGGTTTTTAAGAGTCGGTGATCATCATGGCATTGTGACCAGGTCACTCGATCTTTCAAAATCATTTGGCTTTTGAAACACAGCAAATTTCGAAAGTCCTTTGACTAATCATTTCTGCATAGGGGATATGGCACCCCTCGACACGGCCCCCGATCCGCTAGGGTCGCCACAGCCTACTCACCTATCACCTGTCCTGATAACATTCCACTCTAATACCATTTCAATTGCAGCGGGTCCATTAAAACCTGGGGGTTCTCATATTTTAGATCGGTTCCAGCGCAGTTCATATAACGGAAGCATACTTATCATCTCCCAAACCCGTACACAAACTAAATAATATGATGCAATACACACCAACCACAACCTTTCATATATATATGCATTTTAGGGCCAATTACTTTTATTTACATACTAAGATGGATTTCACAAGTCGGTACAACAAAAAGGGCCAAGACTATAACTAAGCTCGGCGATACTAAAAAAGAAACCCAACTATACATCAAACGTGAACATCTATCCATCAGCTAGTGTCGGCCGTCCAAAAAAGTGTCAACTTTCACTAGTCACACGCTCCTATCACACCCATCCTGGTGCATCGGTCGGTGGCAGCGGCAGCATCCCCATCATCCTCCCATCTCGGCAAACGTGGACAAACAGAAACTCTTGTACTACGGGGCCATCAAGTAGGCCCACATCATACATGACCAAAACATGAACTCGGATGAATACCAAACCATGAACACCAACATAAGGGTGCTCTGTGCACTTGACCTCTACATTAGACGGTAAACCATAAAATGTCCCACGCGTGACAGGTGCTAGAGGCATCGCTCAATCTAAAATGTTAGTCCCCAAAGGGGTGAGTACAGCCACTCAGCAGTAAAGATCCACCAAATTACACAATGCAACAAGCAAGACAATCAAGATATCACGAGTAAAGCACATATCATCCATGCATTTGAGCATACCTCACCTTACAACCATACATATATCACCATGCACTTGTACTTATATCATCAAGCAGCCATGCGTATATCACTATGCAATGTGCATATACCACCATGCACTTATACATATATCATCAAATAACCATGCATATATCACCATGCAACATGCATATGCCACCATGCACTTAATGCTTGCATTCCCATGAGGTTTATCCCATGCCATATGTACACATCTATGCGCATGATTCAATTCTCGATCTTTATCTTTCAATTAGATCACATCATTTTTCTTCCTAGGGACCAATGTTTGCATCCCACAATTTATCGTTCGCATCCAACTTGGTATTGCGAGGAGCCTCCGGCACACACCTCTGGGCATCCCGTACCCCAATTGGCATCACGAGGAATCCCCTCGGCACACACCTCCAGGCATCCCGACACTCCCGGGTCATCTGGCACACACACTCCGGGCATCCCGACACTCCCAAGGCATCTGGCACACACACTCCGGGTATCCAGCACCCACACTCCGGGCATCCCGACACTCCTGGGGCATTGTCGGCTCATACCTCTGACGGTATCATTATTATCTCAATTTATGATCACATATATGTCTCATTTTCAACATGGCATTTGATGCAACAATATCAAAGGTCTCAACCAGCTTTTGATGTTATATAACATGCCAAAAGTCACCACATATGCAGCATAATCAACCACTCAAGACATAATATCACATGGAGCAGATTCATTTATTTTTGAAAATACAGCAAATTTTCAAATAAAAACAGATTGCACTCCTTTGGTCATAATTCTTGAAAAATTAGCAAAAAGCCTTAATAAATTCTAAAAATTCGACATGTTATATACAAGATTTAGAGAAAATATTTCGTGAAGAACACCATATCAAAAGAACATCATACAATTCGGTACAGTCCACGCATCACAGTCTTTATAATTTCAAAATATTGCCATACATAGTTTCATTCACAAATTCGGTAAAAATCCTAAATAAGCTCCAACAATTCTGAAATTTTTATATGTTATAGAAAAAGTCCAGAAGTAAATATTTCATGAAGAACTCAAAATCTAATTCGTGACAAATTAAAAACTATAGCAACCATAACCGTCCATAATCCTCGGCATCGAACTCCAGATCTAACCGTCTCGGATCAAGATTGTTTCACCAACCTAAACTCATCCATTTCCTCTGAAATTTTAGTATATTACTCCTTAACATGTCATATTTAACTTTGATTCAGAACACAATATCACATTTCAATCAGAGAATTTTATAAAATTCACAGAATCACACTAGGTCAGCATTTCGATTTCCAGATCTAACTTCTTCAAAGAAAAATAGTTTCACCGGTCTATACTTGTTCATTTCTTCTGAAATTTTGATATGTTACTCTCCAAGAAGTACCCTACAACTTTCAACAAGAAGTCAAAGTCAAATTCCCACTAGAACATCGCATGCAACTCACGAAATCATCAAAGGTCGGACTGTTTTTCCAGAAACAGAACACTAGGCTAGAACACAACTCTTATAACTTCGAAATTTCACACTTCATCCACATCCGAAATCCACCATTCATCACACACAAAACACAGCAAGCAAAGGGTAGATTAATGGACTCTACTTGCCTCTAATCCGAGCACAACACAGCAAGCAAACGGCAGGCTCGACGGCGAGACTCGGTGGCTCGACGGCAATGATGAACCTCCTCCTCTTCTCTCGCATGCTCGCTCTCCCTCTCTTGATTTCACTCTCTCTCTCTCTCTCTCGGACGGTCACTCTCTCTCTCTTGGTGACCCTCTCTCTCAATCCGCCCACTCTCCCTCTCTTTCTTTCCCCTTCATCATTTGCAATCATTTGGTTTGCATGGCTAATGCCACTTGGCTCTAGGGGAAAGACACTTGGCATTTTTCCCATGCACATGATGGGCTAGAAGATGGGCCAGGCCTCCTCCCTCCTTTGGTTGACGGCAGCCCCTCCTCCTTTGGGTTTTGCGGGCTAGGCTTAAATGGTCGAATGGTGGGGTCTTGCGGGCTGGTCTTGGCCTAAGAATTTTGGCCCACTTCCTCTTTTAATAGTCTATTCTAAACCCCCACTCATAAAATACCTAATTGAAATTTATATAACCATAAAGCTTGCAACATAAATTAATAAAATCCAACCTATAATTCACATGACCAATAATAGAACTTTCCTATCAAATAATTATCCATTGAAAAGCTTGGCCTTAATCTTATTGCAAATCATGGATCAAAGCATATCTAAGGATTGACATGAAATTCTAGGATGCCACAAGGGACTTTGCTCATTTCTCTAATTTTCTTTGCTCTTGCGATGATTTTTTTTTTTTTTTTACGCAGGCACTTGGACTTTGATAATTTTTTCTTTCACATAAGATGCAGCCTTTTGGCTCTTTTTCTTGACAAGCATTGGCCTTGCTTTTATCAGGCACATTGCTTTTTCATGCCCCCTAATTCTGTTGAATTTTTGCTCTTTGAACCTTTGGAGCTCTTATGATTTTCGAGATGTCTTTCACGTTTTCTTGTAAATGTCAATTGTATGTGGTCAATCCTTATGCCTTGCTCTAGTGAAGGGAGATGATCACCCCTCGGGGTTCGGAAATGAGCAATTAAGCCCAAATTGGTTAAAGCAATGGGTTTCAATGTTTAGGTAGAGAAGGAAATGCACTTCTTCACCTTAGGATGAATCAAGCTTTGATGAGAATTCCTCTGAAGCTATTACCAGAAGATTGATGCAAGTGAAAGTAATAGAATCTTTCTCAATCTTTCGCTCTACAACATAATCATAACCCCCTATGTTGTCCCAATGTAGGGTTGTTATCAACAAGGGTATTTTGAAGGATCATCTTTTTTTTTGGTGCAAAGGGGTAGCAAGAGATTAGCGCAATGCTTGGGATTGATGAAGGAAACACCTTTATCATTTTGATCTTTGTGCTCAGTGCAAATGATTCGTCCTAAGAGAATGTTGTTTTTCACTCAATTCTCAAAAGTGTTTGAAGAATGTGTTTGGAAATAGCTTGCCTTTCCTCATCTCAAGTATCCTCTGCTTGGCATGATTTACATCTCCATTTCACTCTGCTGAGATCGTTTGAGTACATTAATCTCCATAGGGAATTTTGATTCAAAATGAATAATCTCCAAAACAAGAAAACAATTTTGAAATAAAATGATGTTCAAAAAGCTTGTGGAAAGTTTTTTTTTTTCAATTATTCATTTTGGTGCTTGTCTCTAGGAAAGCGCAAAAGGTTCCCTTTTGTAATAGAAATTCTCCATTTTTTTCTTTTTAGAATGAGGGTACTTACCTGCGGCATGGTGACTCGAACCTGTAAAGAATGTGAAATAATATGTTAATGCAAAAATCTTTAGGGATTGAAATGTTGGAAACGATACATTATTACCCTTCATTCGCTTTCATCCTTTGGGCGCTAACATCTCTTGGATTTACCTTCATGCATATTTGGTAACTCGACAATACCTTTCCCTTGCATTCGCCTTTAAGTGTTTGATGTTTTCCTGATTCCTTGGTAGAAGGCGTCGCTTCTACAATCAAGGTGCAACTTTTATTCCATTTGCCACCCTGTGAGAAGGGGAGATGAAATGAGTTATCTCCATTCTTAGTTAGGTTCAACTAAGGAATGGTACATCCTTCTTGATGAATTTGACAATGTTGTTCCAGCACACTTCACCATTGGGTGAAGGAGAGATTTTTCTCTAAATCAAACGTTGCTCTCCCACTCTTTATTTGACAAACCTTTGTTTTGTCTGAGTCTATCTTGTACCAAAGAAAATGATATGTCATTCCTTTATGCTAAAGAGAATCAAGTTTAGGAACAAAATACATCCTTTTCTGCCAAATGGATGGTCAAGTCTCAGCATGCTTTCTTGTTGGAAGGCAATACTTCTACAGTCAGTGTGCACCTTTTCCCCATTCATCATTTGCGAGGAAGAAGAAATGTGATATGTTATTTTCGTACCCGACACAATTCATTTAGGAAGGAAATACTCCCTTTTGTGCTAAATTGGATGTCTTGTCATGTCTTATTGGAGAGAGACATTGCCCTTATAAGAATACTCCTTCGCTTTTGTTGGAACGGTATATAACTTGGCACCCACGATGTATCCTTGGCAATGGAAAAGAAAATCATGTCAAAAATGGTATCAGAAATGGATAATTGGAATCGATATAGTTCACTCTTCCTTCGAATTTGCCTCTTGGATGCTTGGCAACCTCCTTCATTTGTCTCATCATGCAAAGTGAGGGCTATTTTGGCACCTAAGGCATTTGCGTAACGAATCTCTAATGTTGATTGCAGAAAGTTCTTGCAATCAAATGTTCAAATGCTTTAATTTGCCAAAATGTGCAAGAGCCCTAGTGCTAGTCCTTTAGTGACACATGATGTGTCTCCCTGATAAAACTCATAAAAAAAAAAAATCTGGTGATGACGATGCCTAATTTCCAAATAAAGAAACTTCCTAGAACGGGATTTAGCCTCACTCTGCCTCTATTGGAAGATTAGTGCCGACGATGCCTCGACACATGCTTACTCCTCGAGTTCCATGAGCCTCCACTTTCATCTTTTAGAAGGGGTAGATGTCGATATCAGATAAACTCCTCATCCTACCGGAGAAAGCGATTCCATGAAGAGAGGGTCTTAAGCAAAGTTTTCTTGAAATTCATTTTGGAAGGTAAACATAAATGTTTGCTTGAAACACTTCTGATTTTTTTTTTTTAAATGATGATTTTCATGAAACTAAATTCCATTGTTAAAAGAGTGAGTCGCATGATTTACAAAAGCACAATTAGGTTCGCAATTAAAACCCAAAATGAAAAGCATGATTCTTAACAAGAATAAGAACAATGATAAAATACAAGAAACTCTTATATAGATAAGAGTAAAAATCAACTCTTGTCCTAGCTCTAGAATTCATTTCTTTATGTGGTCAAACACGAGAACGTGAAGGAGCATCACGCATAACCTGCAAAAAACGACAATGTCAGTACGTGAGTGAGAAAATGGTTTCTCAATGAGGTTGCTTCTTACAACAAAATCGAGGTGACGGTACATGCCCCATAGTCCTTACTACGGGATTTTTGTATTTTGCCAAGATTTTATCATAAGAGAAGACATCATTAAAATAATCAATCCAGGGCCATCAATCGTATGTCCGCTTTTATTCTAAAAGTTTCGTATGCAAAAGTGTCATTGATTTTGAAAGATTGATTTGTGATTTTACTCCTAGAAAAATGAAGTGACTTCTATTTTGAGAAATTTGTACACAAAATGATTTGCATTTTAGTCCCAAAATGTGAGGATGAGAGAATTTGATAGAAAATGCAATTTCAATTTTTGTGCCCCAATATAAAATCACAACTTGAAAGCTTTTTTTTTTTTTTTTCAAAATGATTTCGAGCTCATAACTAGAAATTTAAACAAAACCATATGTTCAACAAGGCCAAATCAAAGTGTTTAGAACTTGCATTCAATGTTCATTTGCCAAAAATGATTGCCAATTTTTCAATTATAAGCCTACAACACCAAGGGCAATCGATTGATGTTCGCGAATTTCAAGATGGAAGTTCAATTAAAAAAAAAAAGCGAATAAAAAAAAGAGAGAGGAATGACACTTATAATGGGGGACGACTTTTCTCTCTTCTTCTATTTTTTAATTACACAGACATGCACATGAGATGTGGTTTGAATTCTAATATATATGGCTCAAAATGGAGCCATAGGATCACTGCACCGAACTAGCAAGATCGCAGCTAGGTCATGTTACTAATGACTCCGGCTTCGTCAAAGAACCGACCCATGTCACATGATCGCAGACCAAGACGGGGACCTCTGACATCAAGAAAGAAATTTCGGGGTTGAGATGGGCGACTTATACTACATGATTGTAGTCGGAGTGGTATCCACCTCAACACCATCCTAAGTGACCATATGTGGCCCAGGTCCGGCGGTGAGTTGTGCATGCTAAGTGTGAATGCTAGTATGAACACCTAGAGAGGGTGAATAGGTGCGAAACCAAACTTTTGCAAAGTACAATGTAAAACCTTACGTTTAACCTGAGTCTGTTTAACAGTAGACTTTAAAATAGAAACGAGACTCTAACAATTAAATAAAGTTACGAGTAAAGTAAAAGAGTTTAGGGAAGAGAATAAGAGCACAAAGTTTATAGTGGTTCGGCTTATTCTAAGCATACGTCCACTCTTCCGCATTGACAACCTACCGGCTGGATTTCACTATGAATCAAAAGAGTCGTTACAGTATCACGTTCTTGATTCCACAGTGTAGAGACTCTGCTACACTTCCTCAAGGTCTCACAAATGTATGAACTTTCTTTTGAGTAAAAGTTTACGCTCAACAATTGAATTGACAAAGAACAATGAGCTTCAGACTTTGGAAGTTATCTATTGCGCACACACTTGAATAACTGGAACATCTTCCTTATATACTCCTCCATGCCTTCATAACCGGTAGCACTTTTCAAAGGAGCTCTTCTAATCTACCCGTTGGAGAGAATCAATTCGGGAGATCTCGAGTTATTTAAGGAATATAATGATAGCCCACCAATCCTGCTCGCCCATACAATCAGGATCTAGGTTTCCATAAGTAAAATCTTTCAAGTATGCTTCGCCAATCAATGGATCTAATTTACCCAAATTGAAACCAAAACAGAAAAAAGATTTCAAGATACTATATCCAGCCGAGAGATCTTCTTCAGTTGATAGTTACAAATCCTTAAAGAATTACTCAATTCTGGATAAGTCTTCTTCGATGGTCTAGAAACTATTAATGAGGGTAGACTTTTAATCTTGAGTCTGGTGGTCTGGCAGTCTTCAGACTTTGATGAAAGAGTCCGCAAGTCTTCAAACTAGACTGATGGAAACGTTTTGTTAGCTTCAAAACAAATACGAAAGTTTTCTCCAACAATCTCCCCTTTTTTGATGGTGACAAAACTTTCCTACAAATTTGGATACTTTTGACCTACGAGACAGTACTCAAGCAAACATGGATATTTCACAAAATATAATTGGCTTAGTAAAGATAGCATTAGATCTGCATCCACGAAATAAGAAATTTAGTCATGTAAATAAACAACTATATTTGCCATGAAATACCAACAAGTGCTTAAGATACTACGAAACATTTAGATGATCAAGCATTCCAAATCCAAGTCTAGTCACAACTAAACAACCAAACAAAAATAAAAGTCAATCAAAAATCAAGTCAAAAAAGATTTAAATCTCAAATTTGCACCATTTCCTCATCGACTGAAAAAGGTAGAGACAAAAAGATAATGAAATTAGGATTGCTTTGGAACACAAATAAGTTGGAAATCTCCCATCGACCGACAATCCCTTCCAGTTTTTCACATCCTCCTTCGGTTGAGCCACTTCTTCACCCTTGGCATTTGCTTGAACTTGAAGAGCAAGGGTTTGAATTTGATCATATAAGGAAACTGAAGAGGCTTGACTTGCATTCTACAAGTTCTAAACTTTGCATCCTAGGGCATAAATCTGTACTCACATCTCCATAAGAATATCAAGCAGTCTTCAAAAGTCTAGTGAATTATCAGTCTGAGTGCTAGCTTCTACATGATCAGTAGGAGTATTGGCAGATGATGCCAAGTCAGCATGATCACTTAGATTTGATGATGAAACCTCATGACCTTCCTTTGGAAATTGAGATGCATAGATGTCTTCTGGATCTGTAGGTGAACGACTAACATCTTCCCTAGTAAAAGCAATTGAAGATGTACCTCTTTTCTTAGCAACTCCTCCTATTTCATTGCCTTCGGGCGGTGAGAAGTACTCTTCATGCTCTGTTTCCTCTTGTTCACCTCTGCCTTCTTCTTATTCTGCAATCCTTTCTTCCTCTGCTTCTTTTCGCATTGATTCTCTCTCTCTCTCTCTCCCTTTGTTCGAACTCCTCTCTGTCTTGATCCTCTCTCTCCTCTGTCACCAGAACAGAATGATGTAAGTTTCTCAATATAAGAGCGGAAATAGTTATATCATCCTCATCCTCTTCATCCTCTAGGATGAGTGCTTTTCTTTTCTTGGATGGAGCTGTCATGGGCTCTTTCCCTTTCCGTTTTGCAGCCGAAGAAACTTGGTGAGTCTTGACAGGGGTTTTCTCCTTTAATCACTCCAAAGTCTTGTCTAGCTCTTTTAGACGCATTTTCAAAATCATTTTCAGTCTCATCACCATTTGATCACATGATCGAACACATAGAATCTTGGGAGGTTAAATATTCAAATGTTTAAACAACTTTGTAATAAGCGCTAAGTAAGGAAGTTGTCCCTTGTCTTTCACCATCATTCTATACATGTGAAACATGATTGTGTCAAACAGAGAGAACTTTTTGCCAGCGTTGATGGCATACATCAACTTTGCTTTCGAGTTGGAGACATCGGTCTTCGAGGTCGATTTGGGTCTAAGGCAATTGATCACGATCTTGTGAAGCAAAATATTTGAGGCATTCATCCTCAAGTATGAAATTCGTCCTTTCGCCATTCCATCTCGAACAAGCTCTACCGTCGCACGGCCAATAGACACACTAATTGATTGGAATGCCCCTAGCTCTACTCCGATCACATCCGCCAATGTGTCCATATCAACAATATAGTCTTGGTCTCGAACACTAAAAGAAAATCTATTCACATCCAAGAAACTCATATTAGAATAGAAATAGGCAGTAAGTTATGGATATGCCTCTGTTGTCTTAGAACAAAATCGCTCAAGCTAAAGTAGAGTGAATTTCTCTCACAGCTTCATATTCAAAAAATCAAGAAAATCAAAGTCTTCACTTCTTGCATTGATCACCCCTCGCTTGAGCAACTTAGAGTAAAGTCACTTGTGTTTCTCCGAGCGAAATAAGTCTGTCCTTTTGCTTCAAATATTCACCGCAACAACCATTCTAGTCTTAAAATGAGTGTACATTTTGTCATCATCATTCCCATTAGGCTAACTAAGACCTCTAATATGTGGATCACTAGGGATATTTGCAAAAGCTCGTTTTGCCGACCCCTCAGGAGCAACTCCCAATCGTTCCATTGTATGCAAAAATGGGGTTTCATTTCGATACCCTTTCTCTTTCAAAAATGCATCAATATAGTTCAAATGAGTGCCTCCCTTCTTCAAAGCATAGTAAAGTTTAAAGATAAAAGCGGGCTTTTGAGTTCTTACGGGTTCTACCCCTTCAATGATTTCTTCCTCCGCTCTTTGATCAACACCTAAGGTCTAGCTTGAGGAGATTGACACGGTTGAGAATGTAGTAGGCTCTACTGTTGTCTTAGAGATTCTTCTTCCTCGGTGAGATCAAAATGCGTAGGACCCTCACACATGTGCTGTGATCCCCTGTTCGCGATCCTTGAAGACTTTCTTTGGGAAGCCATTCTCACAGTCTTTGAGAGATTCCAAACTCGATTCGCGAAAAAGGTGAGAACTTTGAAGATTAAATTAGAGAGTGAAAATAAGTGATGGTCTGTGCTTTTAGGGTTTGTGAGGAAGACGATCAGTATATAAGGCAGTCGAAAAAAGGTATATGAAACGACGTAAAAGGAAAAATAGAAAATGCCTTTTTCAAAAATAACTGTCTTTTTGAAAAAATAGATAATCGTCATTTCGAAAGATAACTTCTTTTTCGAAAAGGAATGATTGCAATAATCACGAAAACTAGGGAAGATAAAATTAATTACAAATTAATAGATGATCGTATCTTTTCGAGATTTTATCTGACAGATAAAATTCTAAAATAGAAATAACTTACAGTCGTGAATCTTGATCATCTCAGTCTGAGTATCTTTAGACTTTTATCCTTGAGTCTGAACTTCTTCAGACTTTAAGATATTGAGTCTGGAACGAATAAGCTCGAATTGACTTTTCTCCAAAGGCTTTGTAAATATGTTTGCTAGTTGATTCTTTGAGTCAATGAATTGAATCGAGACTTCTCTATTTTGAACATGATATCTAATAAAATGGTGTCAAATCTCTATGTGCTTTGCTCTTGAATGAGGAATTGGATTCTTGGTGAGATTAATCGCGTTGGTGTTGTCGCATTTGATCTTAGTGCATGAGTCTTCGATTCCAAAGTCTCTTAGCTGTTGCTTTATCCACAAAATTTGTGAACAACAACTTTCAAGAGCCACATATTTTGCTTCTGTTGTTGAAAGAGCTACAATACTTTGCTTTCTTGAAAACCAAGATACTATCCTAATCCCAAGTAACTGACAAGTGCCCAAGGTGCTCTTTCTATCAACTCTGCATCCTGCTAGGTCTGCGTCTGAATATCCAAGGAGAGTAAAGTCTCATTCTTTAGGATACCAAAGACCTAAATTAGAGGTTGATGCAATGTATTTGATGATGCGTTTTGCAGCACTTAAATGAGATTCTTTGGGATATGATTGAAATCTGGCACAAATATAAACACTAAATAAAATGTCAGGTCTAGAAGCAGTAAGATAAAGAAGTGAACCAATGATACTCTTGTATAGCTTCTGATCAATTTTCTTTCCTTCTTCATCTTTATCTAGCTTCAAGGAACTTGACATTGGTATATCGGTCTTTTTGCATTCCTTCAAGCCGAACTTTTTAACAAGTTCTTTAGCATATTTTTCTTGGTGGATGAAAGTTCCTTTCTTCAATTGGTTTACTTGAAGTCCAAGAGAGAAGGATAGTTCACCCATCATGCTCATTTCAAACTCATCCTGCATAGTCTTAGAGAATTTCTTGCACAAATTTTCGTTAGGTGATCCAAAAATAATATCATCAACATAAATTTGAACAACTAAAAAGTTCTTGCTTTCTCTTTTGATAAACAATGTAGTATTTACTTCTTTACCAAAAAAAATAATAATAATGTAGTATTTACTTTACCTTTAACAAGGCCATTTTGAATTAAAAACTTACTTAACATGTCGTACCAAGCTCGAGGTGCTTGCTTTAAACCATATAGTGCCCTTTTCAGTCCGAATACAGAGTCTGGTTTTCTTGCGTATATCCTTTGACCATGAGTCTTGCTTTGTTCCTTATGACTTTTCTTTTCTCGTTTATCTTGTTCTCGAAAACCCATTTAGCTCCAATAATAGATTTACCTTTTGGTTTAGGAGTCAATTCCCAGACATCTTTGATACTGAATTACTTGAGTTCTTCTTGCATAACTTCAATCCAGCTTTCATCAGTTAAAGCTTCTTCTATGCTCTTGGGTTCTATTTCAGAAATAAGAGCCATAGCACTAGACTCTTCACGCCTTTTGGATCTTGTACGAATTCCTTCATTATTGTCACCAATAATGAGTTCTTTGGGATGACTAGACTTGTGCTTCCAGTTGCTGGTTGGTTTGTTAGACTGTTGATCTTTCTCTTCATTTGATTCTTCAATGATCATTCGTTGCTAGTCTTCTGAAGTTTGAGCTGCTTTTAGAGATTTAAACTTTGTAGAGTCTGGAGCAGGTTTAGATTCTTCAGGTTGAGTCTGAATCGATTGATTTTGCATAAAGTCTTGAAATTTGACATTCATTGATTCCTCCACAGATTGAGTCTTTTTGTTGTATACTCTATAAGCTTTGCTGGTGGTTGAATATCCAAGGAAGATGCCTTCATCTGATTTTTCTTCAAACTTACCAATTCGATCATTTGCATTTTTCAATATAAAATATTTGCATCCAAACACATGAAAATAGGAAACAATTGGCTTTTTTTCTTTGAACAACTCATAGGGAGTTTTCTCCAGAATAGGCCTTAAGAAGACTCTATTAATAATATAGCATGTTGTAGAAACTGCTTCAGCCCAAAAACGAGAGGAAATGTTACTTTCAATTAATAAATTCTAACCATTTCTTGCAATGATCTATTCTTCTTTTCCACAACTCTATTTTGTTTTGGAGTGTATGGTGAGGAGAACACACGTTGAAAACCAAATTCATCACAAAATTTAGCAAAGTCTTGATTTTCAAACTCACCTCCATAGTCCGTCCGTATACTTGAAATAACATACCCTTTCTCATTTTGAACTTTCTTAGAAAATTTTATAAAATAAGAAAAGGTTTTAGACTTACTTGCCAGGAAATATACCCAAGTGAATCGTGAATAATCATCCATTATTACTAGGCAATATTTCTTACCTCTATTGCTCTAGGTTCTGGTTGGTCCGAAGAGATCCATATGCAAGAGTTGTAGTACATGATTAGTGGAAACTTGATTTATTGGTTTGAAAGAGTTTCTAACCTGTTTTCCCAATGCATATGGTGTGCATAGATAAGATTTTTGGTATGTTAAGTTGGGTAGTCCACGAACAAGCTTCTTTGTAGAGATTTTGGCAATTTGCTTCATGTTGATGTGCCCAAGTTTTCTATGCCAGAGATTAGCTTCCTCTTGAATTGAAATTAGACATTGAGATTTTTCTAGTTTGATATCTAAGAGATATATATTCCCATGTCTTCGCCCCGTGAATGTCCGAGAGGAGTTTTTACTGGTTCATGAATATATTTATTCTTGAAAGTTGATTTTGTAACCTATGTCGCACAATTGGTTGATACTCAACAACTTGTAGTTAAGTCCTTCCACTAAGGAAACGTTACTGATTGTGAGACTTCCAATCTTTACGGCTCCGTATCCCACAATTCTGCCTTTGCTATTTCCTCCAAAAGAAACTTTTCCACCATTAACTTACATAAGCTTTATGAAACAACTTGAGTCTCCTGTCATATGTCTTGAGCATCCGCTATCCAAGTAGCATTTAACCTTTTTCTTGATAGTGACCTACATTTAGAAAAGAAACTCAAGCTTTTTTTGGTACCCATACTTTTTTGGGTCCAATGGAGTTAGTGCAATATACGGTCTTTGCCCAAACCTTCTTAACAGTTTCCCAACCATAGGACATTCTTTCTCAAAATGATTTGAGCTATTGCACTTAGAACATTTAAAAGCATTACGGCCTACAGGTTTTACAAAGACTTTTTGGAAATGATTTCTATAAAAATCTTTTGTAGGTCTCTCTCTAATTCTTTCCTTTATATTGGAAAATCAATTAGAGGAATGGTTCCAGCAGTCATTCCCAAGCCTGATTTATTAAAGTAAGGTCTTTGTGCTGAAAGAATCTTTTCTAATTTCTGAGAACCTATTGAAAATCTTTTGAAATACTTGAGATATCATTTTCAACAGTGCATTTTCTTTTGAAAGTGAGTCTGCATTTTCTTTCAAACTAACAACACTTTTATCCAAATTTTCGACTTTTTCTTTCCAAACAATCTCCTGTTGCTTACAGAATTTTCTCTTTTTTAGTTCGAAAATCCTCTTGAGAGAGGTTTTGAGACTAAGACACAATTCATCAATATATTTATAGACTTTAGTAGGAATTTTTAAATTACTTACCTCGATTTCACCGTGTCCGAGTCCGAGTCCGTCTCGAGTCCGAATCTGAGTCTAATTGTGCCACTAGACAAATATTAGCATAATCATTATCACTCTCTTCACACTCGGTATCACTCCAAGTTTCTCTTTGAGTGCTTTTCGTATTTCTCAGCTTTTCATTTCTTTTCTTCGATAAGGGACAGTTGGGTCTGATGTGTCCATTTTTCTTGCATTAAAAAAAAAAATCACATCTTTGTTAGAATCATCATCCTCAGCTAATTTATTTTGAAACTTTTGAGAACTTTGTTTCTTCGAATTGAATCTTCGTCCCTTCTTGTTCATTTTTCTGAACCTTCTTATCATGAGAGCAAGCTCTTCATCGTCTATATCATCTTCAGAATCCGTAACATTAGAATCATCATTAGATTTTAATGCAATGGATTTTTTTACCTTTGGGATCTTCATTTTCATTGATTTGTTCCACTTCATAAGACTGAAGAGTGCCAACCAATTCGTTAATAAAGAGTGGCATGATTTTTTGTGTCTCCTTATTGAGGTCTTTACGTGATTCCGATCTTTGGAAAGTCCATGTAGTAGCTTGTTAACCTTCATGGGTCCAGAGATTGGTTGACCTTGATACACAAGACCATTCACGATTTCTATAAAACTACTAAACATGTCAATGATAGATTCTCCTGGTTTCATTCTGAATGCTTCATATTAATCGAGTAGAATATTGATTCTGGTTTCTTTCACTCGATTTGTTCCTTCATAGGTGATGTGCAATCTATCCCAGACTTCTTTAGATGTTTCACAAGAAGATATTCTATTATATTCAGTAGGAGATAATACACAATATAAAGAATAAATTACTTTTGCATCAAGAGCTTGTCTCTTGGTTATCTCTTCTTGAGTCACATCGCTGGACCCAATAGCTTCTTTTCCCCTTTCTGAGATTGTTGTAGTTTTAGGAATGATTCCTTTGTCTACCACATCCCATTTAAGAGGATCTTTCGACCTTAGGAATGCCTTCATTTTGTTTTTCCATATGTTGTATTCCTTCCCATCAAAGTATGGCGGTCTGGTGTTACTTTGCCCTTCAACCAAGCTTGGAGACAGCATACTAGCCATGGATCGTTAACACTGAAGTAAAAACACTTCAATTTAAATGAGTACACAAGCTCTGATACCAATTGTGAATGTTAGTATGAGTACCTAGAGGGGGTGAATAAGTGCGAAACCAAACTTTTGCAAAGTACAGTGTAAAATCTTACGTTTAACCTAAGTTTGTTTAACAGTAGACTTTAAAATAGAAACGAGACTTTAACAATTAAATAAAGTTACGAGTAAAGTAAAAGAGTTTAGGGAAGAGAATAAGAGCACAAAGTTTATAGTGGTTCGGCTTATTCCAAGCCTACGTCCACTCTCCCGCACTAACAGCCTACCGGCTGGATTTCACTATGAATTAAAATAGTCGTTACAGTATCACGTCCTTGATTTCATAGTGTAGAGACTCTACTACACTTCCTCAAGGTCTCACAAATGTATGAACTCTCTTTTGAGTACAAGTTTACGTTCAACAATTGAATTGACAAAGAACAAGGAGTTTCAGACTTTGGAATTTATCTATTGCGCACACACTTTAATAACTAGAACATCTTCCTTATATACTCCTCCATGCCTTCATAACCGTTGGCACTTTCCAAATGAGCTCTTCCAATCTACCCGTTGGACAGAATCAATTAGGGAGATCTCGAGTTATTTAAGGAATATGACGATAGCCCACCAATCATGCTCGCCCATACAATCAGGATCTAGGTTTCCATAAGTAAAACCTCCAAAGTATGCTTCGTTAATCTGAGAGTGCTAGTATGAACAAAATAAAGGAGTTAGGGAAGAGAATAAGAACACGAGATTTATAGTGGTTCGGCTTAATCCAAGCCTACGTCCACTCTCCCACGATAACAGCCTTCTTGGCTGGATTCCACTATGCAATCAACAAGAGATTACAACTTCGAGTGCAAACACTTAGTAGATCACACTATCTCACTAAGTCACTCTCTTGGTATTTCTCTCACGATTACAAACGTTTAAGCTCTCAAGAGACAAGTATATGATCTAAAGTCGCTTAGACTTTGGAATTATAAATTCTACGCTCCGTCTCTTACTTGCTCATCGGTCCTTCATCTCCTTAAATACTCCTCCATTTCCAAACTACCCGTTGGACAATATCCCGGAGAATCGTCTTCCAATATACCCATTGGACAGCTCTGTATCTTAGAAGATTTAGTAGCCGTTGAGTGACAAAGGTAGAATCCCAAATTGATTCCGATCGCCCATACAAACGAAATCTTGGTTTCCATAAGTAAAGCTTCTTCATATAGAAAGATCTTGTCTTCAAGATCCAATCTTGATGTGGAATCCAAACCAGATCACTAGCCGTTATATGATTGGGCTTGAGTTACGATTCATCGTAACTGATGTAAAGTCGAGTCTTTAGACTTTACGATATGAGTCTTGAGACTTTACAATCTGGGTCAGAGACTTAACAATATGAGTCTTGAGTCTGACAGGTCTTCGGACTTTGACACGAGAGTCCGGAAATCTTCAAAATATACTGGACATATGTTACGTTCGGTCTTCGCGTCTTCGCACTTTGACAATATCCTTGACATGTTCTATTATTTGCATGGTCTATTACTCAACCATCAAACATGTTAGTAGCCTTTGATTTATTTTGTCATCTTCAAAACATCATAAGGGATTTCCCTAACATAATCAACGGATCTAATTTACCCAAATTGAAACCAAAACGAAAAAAAGATTTCGAGATGCTATATCCAGTCGAGAGATCTTCTTCGGTCGATAAAATCAAATCCTTAATTAAATACTCAATTCTAGACAAGTCTTTTTCGACGATCTAGAAACTGTGAATGAGGGTAGACTTTAAATCTTGAGTCTAGTGGTCTGGTGGTCTTCAGACTTTGATGAAAGAGTCTGCAAGTCTTCAGACTAGATTGATGGAAACGTTTTGTCAGCTTCAAAACAAATACGGAAGTTTTCTCCAACACTAAGGTGTAGTACAATGCACAACAATTTATAGGCAAACAACACTCCGTACATAAAAAATAAATCATACATTCCTACACCTCCCTACAAGACAAATGAGTAAACACTTCCCCTTATACCTCCAATTCTGTAAAAGTATTTAACACCTTTAATGTTAGGGGCGTACTTAGAATATTCGCTGCCAAACAAAAATATTTTTGAACAAGATTAATTTTGGCCTAAGTCCTCTAAGGTTTAAAACCAAGTCCTTAGTGGAGTCGCCAAGTTGTCAACCTACCCTCGGGGAGGGAAAGGTTTAGGGTATTACTTAAAGGATGGACCTAAGGCCCATGATTAGGCGCGGACTCTCCCAAGCCCATATCTTGCGTGACATTGGGGTATTCTAAAGAATTTCGCAAAAAAGGAGTCGCCACTAGCGTATTGGGGTCAGCTAGAAACCAAGTGAGTATGGGAGTATATCACGTTTTTTACGCAACCAGAGAATCTAGGGTCGATGACTTGATTACATTAATTAACCAATTAGTGTCATTTCGGTACTTAATCTTGTTTATTTTAAAAGAAATGATTTTTGTTAGGCAGTTTGGATTGATTTTATACCTATTCATTAACATGTGAGGTCATCATTAGGGTGTGCAATCATTAAAATAATAATAACAGCTACCAAGATCCTAATTGCAATAAAATTGAGCGAGTGCAATTAAACATAATTAAATATGCAAATTAAATACGTGATATAATCAAAATATGAGCAAGTAAATGCCTAATTATACCAAGAAGGCAAGATATGGAAATTCCTAACCAAACCCTACATTTTTGATTTTGATTTTGATTTTTAATTTTTTAAATAATAAAATAATAATTTTTTTTTTCGAGCCAGACCGGGTATGGTACGGTTAGACCGGACCTAGGTCTCGACCCGATCGGGGTGGGTGGGTCTAACCTGGATGGGGCCCGGGTCAATCGGCCCGACCAACCTTGGCCGAGCCTTTCCTTGGTTCAGATTGGGCCCAACCAGCGGGCCCAATCAAGTCTAAGCTTTTTCATTAAAAAAATGAAGCCGACAAGCCTAATGCACTAAAACAGCCCAAACTTGGCATGGATTGCTCAAAACCCTACTCGACAGGGCTTTCACCCGACTCTGCCAAGATCCGGTTTGCCTTCTCTCTCTCTCTTTGTTGTTTCGCGCGCCGAAGGAGGATGGTTGGGACATCAAGTGGGGGCTCTGTGTCAATAGCAGCAGCGATGTCGCAGGTGGCTACGACAACGTGGCGGGTGGGGACGATGACAAACTGGTGCTACGATGGCGGAAGTAAAGAGTCGGCCATGGCGGCTCAGATGGCATCAGGCAGGAGGGCGGCAGCTCGGCTTGAACGGCATTGGGTTGAGGTGGTGAGCTCGGATGACGACGGGCAGGAGGGCGGCAGCTTGGCTCAAACGGCGTCAAGTTGAGGCGATGAGGAGGGTGGCAGCTCGGACGGTGTCGCAGCGCCGTCGTTGCCCTCCTCCCCTTCGTTCCTTCTCTCTCTTCTCTTTGGCTACATTTTTTCTTCACACCGGCACCTTTACTCTAGATTTAGGTTCTAGGGAGACAGCAGCGGCCACGATTGGTCGGGTGGCAGCAGCGGTAGTGACAACAAGTCTTCTCCAACTCCCTCTCTCTCTCTCTCTCTCTCTCTCTCTCTCTCTCTCTCTCTCTCTCACTCCTGCTCTCTACTCCTGCTCTCTCTGCCGAGCTCTCTCTCTTGAGCTCCCTCTCTCTACTCGATGCCCCTCTACTCCCTCCCTCATTACTTTTCCTGCCTTTTTGCTTTTCTTGCAGGTCGCGTGTGAAGGACGTCGTGGGGAGAAAGGCTGGCGTGGGCCAGGTCAAAGGGGAAACGGGCCTAGGCCATGCAAGGGAAAGAGAGGTGGGTGGTGGGCCGGCCCAATGCTGGATCCAGCTTGGCCTGACCTCTAGGCTTTTTTTTTTTTTTTTTTTTGGTTGTTTTGTCGTTTTTCCTTTTTTTCTTTTTTTCTCTTTTTTTTTTCTTTCTATATATTTGAAAATGCAAATTAGGTGTCAACAATCTACAACAACATTCTCCACAATCTCCAAGCCAAATCAAAAATCATTTCATATATCATAATACATTTCACAAATCAACTGCTTAATCTTTTGCAACCTAACTCATTTGCTAGAAATATTTTTCATAAAACATTTTCAAATCATTTTAAGACTCATCTCATAAATCGGTCTTACAAATAGAATCAAATCAAATGCATATCATAAAGAATTTCACAAATCGATATACATAATAGTCCATAACCCATGCCCAAAGAGCTTAAAAAGGTTTCACAAATATAAAATATATAATATTTCTCAACTTCGTTTCTTGAACATAATATATTTTTATATTATCCATTTCCTACACCATTCACAAATACCAAAACGTTGCAATTGCCTGATCCAAATTTTATGTAACAAATATGCTTATTCATATCTCATATTAATTTTTTTATCATTTTGAAAATATGAATTTACAAATTCTTAAAAGAGATAGCACGACTCACTTATATATGCCCGAAACTAAACAATAAAGCTTATTCAAATCAACACACTCGCGTTCCTATCATATAAGCAAGAAATATTATCAAAACCAAATAAAACGCTATCTCAACTAAGGACTCAATTAAATTATACTTATACATTGATCAAATGACACCCATGCACTAATAAATTGCATATCCAAAGCGATTATTTAAGCCGTCCTCAATGTGAAGCTTGAGTGCGAATTTTTGTCATGCCATAACTTTTTCAACCAAATCCCATGTCAAGCATTCTTACAGTTAATAGAAAGCTCTTTCAACATATCACAAGGACTTTAATTTGACCATTCCAAAATCAAGCCAAAAACCAACTAAATATGGCCTTGAATTCATGGATGCGCATTGTTCATCATGCACGAGAAACTTCAAATTTTGTTTTGGGTAAATCGCAAGATCAAATTGAGATCCATCAAATCCTGTAATTTCACAATATCCTAAGCTATTATTTCTATATAAGTACGCAGCTCAATAGCTCAAAAATCGAATTTCGTAGCATGAGTCTCCAATATTTTGAATTTCAAGTCTTAAGTTTGAAACTACTCCAATTGAATGAACAGGGAGCATAAGCGCTTATTAGGCCGTAGTTGAGGTTGCTTAGTGAGACTCCCATGGCGAGAACGTGCAAAGCCCCTAATTTTTCATTATTTTCCTTCTTCTTCTTTCTTTCTCCTGTGCAAGCTCTCTGGCCATGCCTCTCTCTCTCTCTCTCTCTCGCCCTTTCTTTCTTTATTTTCCCTTCTTTTTCCCTTTTATCTCTTCTTTTTTTCTTTTTTGTTCCTTTCTCTTCTTTCCTTTTCTCTTCCTCTCCTCCTTCCTTTTCTTCCTCTCTCCCGTAGTCTCTTGGTCTCTCCTTTGCCTTCTTTCTCTTCTTCTTTTGACCATCCAACCTTTTCTTCTTCTTCTTCTTCTTCTTTTTCTTCTTCTTTTTTCATTTTTCCTCCTTTTTTGACATTTCAAACCTATATTTTACAATTATTGTTCTTTATCCTTAAAATCTAGTTCTTGTCCTCACCCCTGGAAAGGTCTCTTGCCTAGTGAATCAACATATTAGCGACTTCAAATGCCTTAGCCTCAGTGGCAATGTGGAAGGGGGTATTCCCCCAATCATTTTGGGTAGCTATGAGGTTGGCATTGACATAATGGAGCCGAAGCCTTAGGATGTTGCTCTTGCCGGTGGTTGCCGCAATGTGGAGTAGTGAACCCTTCGACAGCCTCGGGAAATTGAAAATGGCAGATGAATTAGTTTGATAGGTAAGCCTATTGATCTTGGAAATGATATCTTTGACATTGGCACCTTTTGATGACATTGGCCAAATTTCTAGCGGTTGCATGCACCTTAGCTAAATCTTGTTGCTCTGTGATTTGCGTAGTCACTAATGCACTATTCATTCTCTCCCATGGACTCATCCATTAAATTATGTCTTGAGTTTGAATCTATGAAGAAAACCAATCAGACGTTAACTAGAAAAGCTCTTATAACTGATGGAAAATGGTGCATGAAAATTAGAAGAGTTAATATTTTAAAAAACCCAAAACTGGTACACACAGACACATCTATCAAAAACTAATTTTTTAACCCCAAAAAAAATCCAAAATTAGTACACATTTGAACAATTCACCCCAAATAGATACACTTATGATAAATTTATCATTTGTTGATTTTCGTTAAATTTTGTTATCAAATTGTTAAGTTAAGTTGTGACATCCTGAATTTTTAGTTTTGTTTTCAATTGAATGAATCGAGCTTTTCATCAACGCGTCTATAGTTATATTCTTTGAGCTAATCACTCACGAGATAACTGGTCTATCTGGTGAAGTCATTAAAAGATTTTAACGTGATAGATTTAAGAATTCGACTAGAAATCGACCGCTCAACCATGCTAGTCTGCAAGGGTCATTACGGCACAATTAAAAATCGCTTAGAGATCGGAGATAGGTCGATTTAATAGAGGTATGTGATTGGTGTGTGGGAGATTCTACCTAGTCGCAAAATTTCTATCAATTGGCACTAGACCGATTTTTCTATTGTTTTGGTACCCCGTGTCCATAATTGAAATCTCAAGATTTTCACGACAATCGAGAGTTGCCAATGTGTCGAAGATGTACAATGTGGCTCGAAAATAATCGACCACGGGTTAGTTGCACTAAAAATTCCTAAAAGCTACCCGGTAGGTTAGGTGACGTTAAAATCGCGCTAGATTGAAATTAACCGCGAATTTGAACCCGATTTCAAAAATTGAATGTTCTATCATGTCACAATTCATTTTAGGAATGTCAACTCATCCTTCGAAGATTTTTCTGCAAATCAAGATTTTCGGCGAAATTTCAAAGTAGGGTCGTTTTTTACCGGAAAAATCAAATGGACGTTGCCAAGAAACCAAAGAGATAGAAAGGTGGACTTTGGAGGCAAGAGGGACCCTCCAAGTCTTTAGCTGTCTCCTTCTTTAGCAAGCCTACTTTATCCATTGCTGAAGCTTTTAAAGCTCCTAAAAACTAGAGAAAGCCGAGCAGCCCTCCCCCTTGCCGTCGCATGCCTGCCGAAGCTCCCTGCCGCCACCACACATTGCCGTGAGTCGTGTGCCAGTCCACGCACGTCCACCCATCCCCGCTCACCTCTGCACCTCCTGCTTGCCGTCCCCTGCTGTCCTGAGCTGCCCTAATTGCGTAGCAGTCATGCCAACTGCCATTCTCCTCCCCCGTTGCCTGTTTGGCCTGCCATTGCCCTTGTCGTCCCACCTTGCCCCTTTCCCCAAGCCGAGCAGCCCCTCGGCCCAGCAGCGCCAAAGCAAAAGCCTAGCCAATCATGAGGCTTCAAGGCTTGTTTTCAAGCCCGTCCCATCCCCGTTTGGTGTCATCGTAGGGTGGTTTATCGCCCGTCTCCTTGTCGCCATTACTGTGAACTCACCAGACCATTAAACCGGTGAGTTTACTTTCTAAACTTTGCTTAGGGAGTTAATAATGCTTAAGGGGTGTTTAGTTTAGGCTAAGTATGGTTTAGGTGGTTAGTTAGAACGGATTAGAGATTTAATTATTCAATTTTGCATGCTAGGTAGTTAGAAAGGCTTAATTAAAAACTAGATAACTTGTGCTATTTATCTAGATTGGTTTGGAAATTTTCTAGGCCCATTTTGGTGTTTAATTAGACATTTTCGGCCTAAGTTTCTATTTTTGGCATTTAATTGTATTTATTTAATTATTTTTGGTATTTATTTAATTATTTATTATTTTTCGGAAATTATACCGGGATAGCCGCCGATCGGAGTTTCATGCTGATTACAATGGTGTGCTTGGTTTATTTAATTGAATGCTAATTTGTGCAAATTGAGTGAAATTGGTGATTTTGGTTATTTATTCCAAAATTTTGAATTTTTGATATTTAATTAGAAAAATCTTGGGTGTTGGGTTTCAACACCGAAAATGGGTTTGAGGACTAGATTGAATCATGGGATTTAAAAGTGTGAATATCAATTTTTCTGGGTCAATTGTACGTCGCTTATGTGAGCATTAAATCGTCAGCTTGTACAAGCATTATTATATATTAGCTTGTGAGAGTAGTATACTATATCAACCTATGTGAGCATTGATATGTTAGCTTGTGAGAGCAGTATATTATATCAGCTTGGGTGAGCTATACTATATATTAGCTTGTGCGAGCTACCATCTATATATCAGTTTATGCGAGCTACGATCTATATATCAGCTTGTGAGAGCTATGACCATCTATTTCAGCTTGTGTGAGCAGAGATCATATCAATTGATTGATAGGTGGTATTGATTGATAGATGGTATCGATTGATTGAGTATATGAATTGTACTGACATGCAGGAAGAAACTAAGGCAAGGTAAGTCCTCTGTCTTGTGTGTCAATAGACTGCCTTTAGAAGTATTTCCTTCCTAGTTGGAGTTTAGAGGGTGAACTTACTGAGACATTGTCTTACTCCGTCATAGGCTCAAATTTTTTCAAGTCCTTAGATGTCGGTTCCTCTAGAACGTTTTAGGCAGCCCAATAGGGTCACCGAGCAAGTTATCAATATTCCTCTTCCCAGGGACCATGGGGGTCTGGGTCTATGAACTTGTAAGGACTATTGTCTAGGTCAATGAGGGTCTACCTCAAAGGGTACCTCATCAATTCATAGCATGGTATCGTTGCAGGCGCAATGGACCAGAGAGGGTCCCTTACAAAATGGTGAGGTTCCAACTTCAATGTTAGAGATCGCTTTTGGCGAGGGTACAGTTGACCCTCCTGGTGGTGTAGTGCTGGACCCAAGTTCCCAAGAGACGTCAGAGCTTTCGGTTGGGGGTTCATGTGCCTAGAGGGCTTGTAGACTTTTTGGCTTGAAAATACTTTTTTCTTTAGACTAATATTGTATATATAAACTAGTCGGCTGTGTATAAAGGCTTGTTGTGATTGTGAAATTGTGGTCCTACTTTCCTATCCCATCTTTGTGTTGTCTAGGGATTTATTTATATGCTTCCATATGTGCATTAAAATGAATGGGTTGACGACGCATCCTGGGACGTCGCAATTTAATCAACTACCGAGGAATGGGCACGCACTTGAGGATCGGGGCGTGACATAAGTAACACATGACAATTGACTGGTATACCGATTTTGGGTTTTACTTTCCATTTGTCACAGTTGTACCAATTTTATGGTTTTTTTTTTGTAGTATTAATCCAATTTAGTAAATGGTATAATTGTAACAAATATATTAGTTTAGGGTTTTTGATGGCTTAAAAAATTAATTTTGTATAAATTTATCACAAGTATACCAATTTGGAGTTTTTTGTGATCATTTGAGATAAATTTATCACAAATATATCAGTTAAGGATTTTTCATCATCATAAAATTAGTTTCGAATAAATTGTCACATGTGTATTTGTTTGAGATTTTTCGTAATATTAATTCAAATAAGAAATAAATTCATATTGCTCTTGGTTGAAGTTCCTCAGAGAAATCTCACGAGGAAGGTTTCTTACTTTGAATGGTCAACTTCCATCGGGGATTTTCTCAGTGAGGGCAACAAGAAAATGAAGATCATTTTTTAACGTGAGAAATTTTATTTACGGAACTAAAGTTTGATATCCACCGAAGTTATGTTATCAATCTCTTGAGATTTATATTTTGCTCATCCAATCTAATGTTTTGTGGGTTTGATCCACAACTTCTATTCGCGTCAAATAACGCTCTGAACTTTTTCCCATGTAATTGATTTACTTTACAACATAGTTATAGCCACATAATTGACAAGCCAAGAATGTCATGTCAGAATATTATTGAAGTTTAAATAATGCACAATAAGGATAACTTATATTCAAATAAATGTGAGAAAACTAAAATAGCCCAATAGTTATAGTCATAGCTGTTGGGCATGATTTAATTGAAGCACAACATATTTATGTAATT
Source organism: Eucalyptus grandis (assembly GCF_016545825.1). Classification (NCBI taxonomy): domain Eukaryota; kingdom Viridiplantae; phylum Streptophyta; class Magnoliopsida; order Myrtales; family Myrtaceae; genus Eucalyptus; species Eucalyptus grandis. Next base: position 8,564,405 of record NC_052622.1, on the reverse strand, counting down.
GACGTAGGTAGTTTAAAAGTCATCCGAAAATACTGTTAAAATTGGCAATACAAATGCATGTTAGAGACCGCCATAACATAATGGAGAAGTTTAAGAATAGAAATCTGAAATAATTTTATCTTTATATGAACATATAATAATCCGAGTGTGTTTACACGTTAGATACTTTTGTTCTGTAACTCAAGCATATTGATTTTAAAATAAAGGCCCAACTCATGGCAATAAAATATGATACTCAAATATTATTTTACACCAAAAATGATAGACTAATTCACTCAGACTATTGGTGAAATGATGTGATCTAAACCTGCATAGCAGATTTTCATTAATGGGAAAATTGTCCAAAAAGTCATAAATCTATTGGACTTTTGTTAATCAATTCTTAATATTTCAATTTTGCCAATCAGTCTTAAAACTTTTTATTTCTTACCAATTGAGTCTATCTGGCCAATTTTGACTGGAAATTTGCTAACGTGGATGCCATTGGTGCCACGTAAGATTGCCGACGCTGACATGGATGATTTTTAATAATATTTTCTCTTATTATTTTATTATTTTATTATTTTTCTTTTTCTTCCTTTTTGTTTTGCTTCTTCTCCATTTGGCTAGTGGTTGGAGGCCGACCATAGGCAATGGCCAGCCACCAGCCATGCCAAGCTGAATAGCCTTGCCCACCATAGGCGAGGTGTGGCTGGTTGAGGGCAAGCCTCGGCGAGGTAAGCTCTTGCCCCATCGAGGCCCAACGAGGGTTGGCCTTGCCTTGCCTTGCCCAGGCCAGGCGAGGCCAACCCTTGCCCAAACTAGGTAATGCCAGCAGTCACCTAGGTTAGGGCGGCCTCATTAGGTGTTGGCCCAGTGAAGGCAATGCTAGGCGAGGTTGCCTTGGCTTGGGCAATGGCTGATCTCGCTAGATCTGACCCTTTTTGGCCTTGCCTTGCTCATGCTAAACTTGGTGAGGCTAGCCATTGCCCAGGCCAAGGAGGCCTTGCTTGGCGTCACCTTCATTGCGCTGATGCCCGGTGAGGTCACCTTGGCTTGGTCGATGATTGGCGTCTCCTCATTTGGGCGGGGGTCAGCCTCGCCTAGCTTGGGTGAGGCAAGGCCAACCCTTGTTAGGACTCCACGGGCATGGTGGATGGCTTGCCATTGCCTTGTGGCTAGAGGTCGGCCACTAGCCAAATGGAGAGGAAGCAAAAAGAAACGGAAGAAAAAAAGAGAAAAATAATAAAAATTCAAGTAATATTAAAATATTATTAAAAATTATCCACATCGGTGTTGGCAATCCTGCGTGGCATTGCCAACATCCACGTTAATAATTTCCGATCAAAATTGGTAGGATGGACTCAATTGACAAGAAGTAAAAATGTTTAGGACTGAATTAACAAAAGTGCAATAGATTTAGGACTTTTTGGACAATTTTCCTTTGATTAACAGCCCAAATTGAAGGAAGGTTTTACAAGTTCGTAATACCCATTTTAGTGCTGTCCCTAAGAGTTAACAAGAACTACAAATCCATTTGTAAACTTTCAAGAGAAGTGGTCGCACATACTAAAAGCAAAAATATTTGTCTAAGTGAGAGATAAAGTTTATAATGGGCTCTTTGTAAACGCTCGGAGGTGTGGCTTATAGTTTGGGTAGAGAATCTTGTGTGTTATGTGTACAAGTTGTGAGAACAACTATACTTAGCTTATAGCAAAGTTGCTGCACAAGGAAGTCAAGCTCTGCGGTGGCAGTAAGTTCTCCATCTGTAACAAAGTGATTTTTTTAGTTTTGCCATAGCTGAAGGAATTTAGACCATTTAGGGTGCTAGAGCTGGTAAGAGAAGGAGGCACACCCAAAACCAACCCTTATAAATCTCCATTGTAATTTCTCTTTCTCTAAATTTTTTAATAGCCATAGTTAATAAAGCTAATTTACGTTGAAGTATAAGCACGATTTTTATTAGGATTGATTGTACACAATTAGTTTATATTTTCTCACAAAATCATCACCTCCCTCTTAGTTGCATATTTGAGCCTAACAAATTTCTTCAAATGTCTTCAGAATTGGATTGATTAAGAAAATATGATATTGGTGAAAAAAAAAAAGGAGCAGTAACTGTGATGATGACATTTCAGCAACCAACCATTCATAATTACCACATTTACTGACGGCCTTTAGTTTAATATGGAGGCCATCCAAACACAAATCCTTAAAAGACAGTTGAGTTACTAGTGTATTTTACAAGCCATCCACAAATGTTATCTAAGAATATCTCATAAAGAATTTACTTAGAAAACTCACATATAGAATATCCAAAGGCTTCCCTTGTTTGTTCTAACGTGTTAAAACCAAAAACCACCTCTTTATATATAATATATGCATCCAAAATAAGAAATCCCATTTTAGTTGACTCAAACAAGAAATCCAATCCCAACAAGGATTTATAGTTTCTTCAATATGTTTGGTCAACAAAAGTCCAATGAATGTGACATCCTGGATTTTCACTTCTACTTTCAATTAAATTAATCAGGCCTTTCATTGATGTCCCTATATGACTATCTTCAGAGCTGATCACTCTCGAGATAACTAGACTATCAGGGAAAGCCATTAAGGAATTTTAATGCAATAAACTTGAGAATTCAATTAGGAATCGGCTATTCGACCTTGCTCATCTTCAGAAGCCATTACGGTATAACTAAAAGTCGATTAGAGATCAAAAATTGGTCGGTTCGACTAAGATGTGTTGCTAAACGTGGGTGAATATACTAAATTGGAAAATTTTCGTCGACCGGCACTAGATTGATTTTTCTATCGTTTTGGTACCCTATGTCCGTATTTGACTACTCGAGATTTTCACAACAACCAAAAGTCGTCAATGTGTCGAGTAAGTTCATTGTGGCTCGAGAAAAATCGATCACGGGTCATTTGTATTAAAAATTTCTGAAAGCTACCCGATAGCTTAGGTCATGCTAAAATAGGGGCGAATTAAAATTAACACGAATTTGAATCTGATTTCAAAATTGAAAGTTTTGTCATGTCACAAATCATTTTAGGAATGTCAATTTAGTCTTAGAAGATTTTTTTGCAAACCGACACTTTTTGGGAAAAAGTTGAGGTAGGGTCGTTTTTGTCCAGAAAATGTCGGGGACCGTTTTTGATCGTGAAATTGGGATGCAAGTGGGATCAATTGGTGAGGAAAAATACCAATTTGCTCGAGGGTTCGACAATCGAATTTATAGAGGCTAAATTGAGTTGATTCAAGAGTGATTAAAGTCCAAATTGGAGGGAAATCTTTGCAAATTCATAGCCCCCCTTGCCATGACATTTGGACCACTTCAAAAAGCCTTCTAGAAGAGTTTGAAGACTTGAAATGGGTGGTGGAAGATAGTCATGCAAGGTGGACAAGCTGGGGGACAAAGAGATGAGATAAGAGAGAGAAGTGGAACCCTTGCCCCTTCTCTCCCCCTCAAATCGTCGGCCAGCCCTTCCTTCTTCCTCATTGTGCTTTGAGGACTCCAAATTTTGTAGAGAAGAAGCCAGCAGGCCATTGGACACCCCAACCACCCGCCAGACCACCCACAATGCCACCGTTAGCCCGTCCCGCCTCACTTGCCTGCACGTGCGCCTCCACCATCTTGGACTGCCATCCCGCTTCCACAGTGAGCCTAAGAGATTCCCTAAGCCCATTGTAGCCATCTCGCCATCGCTGGAGTCGCCGGGCAGCCCGCTTGCCACAATGAAGAGCCGCTACACCATCGCCAAGTTGTTCGCCTCGCCTTCGCTGGTTCCCACCTCAACCGGTCAATCGACCAGCCCTCTCTCGGCCCCAACAGCCACCAGCTCAAAACCGAAACCCCAAAACATTTCCAGCACTATTCAGCCCGTTTTGAGGTTGTTCCGAACCTCCGTTGCCATGCCCACTTTGAGGAAGATTGAGCACTGTCGCGTTCCCATCAAGTTGAATCAAGCGGTTCACTAAACAAGTGAGTTTAACTCACTAATCCTTGTTTAGTAGGTTAATGATGCTTATGGGTTGATTGGTTTAAGTTAAGCATGGTTTAGGTGGATAGTTAGATTAGATTAGCAATTTGATTAATTATCGATGCATGTTAGGTGGATAGTTTAGTGTAATTAGGGCCTAGACAAGCTCTAGTATTTACCTAGAGTGATTCAGAAATTTTTCGAGTCCGTCTTGGCTTCCAATTAGGCTTTACAAGCTTAAGTTTGCAATTTTAGTTTTTAATAATAAATTTCCGTAATTATTTAAATAATTAATTATTTTCTGAAAATTAGACCAGAAAGCCAGTGATCGAAATTTTATCCCGATTGCGGTGGTGTGGTCTATTTATTTAATTGAGCCCTAATTTGTGCTAATTGTGCATGAATTGTATTTTAGGAATTTATTCCTAAATTTATTTATTTTCAGTATTTAATTGGAAAATAACCAAGTGTCAGTTTACAATGCCACAAATATTTTGGTGGACCATATAAAATGGTGGAAATTTTGGAAAGCAAATTATTGTATTTTGGCTAAGGCTGACCGTGTACCCACACACGATTATTTTATCGAGTATGATAAAAATTGAGGAATCATTGGTTGATTAGAATGGTATACTGTGTCAGCCTATAGGCTTGATACCTTAGCTTAGAGTGACAATATACCCTAAGATCCGCACAACTTCAGTGAGCAAATAAAGATTCGCACAGCTTCGGTGAGCAAATTAAGGTTCGCATAACTTCGGAGAGCAAATTAAGGTTTGCACAGCTTTGGTAAGCATTGTTAGTATACTATATCAATCCGATGGCTCAATATACCAGCTTAAAGAGAGAGAGTAGTATACTATTTATTCATCTTTGAGGCAAGCTACTATCTATTATTGGCTTATAATAAGCAGTCTTGAGTATGATCGGACTTATAGATAGTATTGATTGAGCTGACCGGGATATGGTCTTGATGACATGGAAATCGATTGAGTCGATTAATTGATGATTCGATGAATTATAAACCGTGTTGACTTATAGGGAGGAAATCGAGACTAAGGTAAGTTCTTTGACTCGTGATCGTGTCTAGGCAGCCCTCAGGGCGTATTTGCTTCCTAGCCATGTCTTAGGGGGTGGAACTTGCTAAGACATCGTCTCACCCCATTGTGGGATAACATTTCAGGTCCCTAGATGGCAGCTCCTCCAAACCTTCTTGATTATTTTGGGCAACCTAAGAAGTTCACGGAACAGGGTTACTATATTCTGATATAGGGACACCCTAAAGGACTAGAATATGTGTTGGTGAAATCCACAGTCTGTGTTGATGTGGGTTTACCAAAAAGGTGCCCCATCAATACAGGGTATGGTATCACCATTATCATGATGGACGAAGGGAGGGCCCTGTACCGGAATTTGAGATATCTCTGTATGCATTAGAGGTTACTTTTGGGAATGGTATAGCAGATCCTAAGGATGGATCAATAGTGGATGCACAGGACCCCAAGCTTGATGATCTAGACTCTCCGATGTACTCAGCAGTGGGCTCCAGCTGGAGCGTGGAGGAAGGAGAAATCAAGGAGGATGATAACTCGGAGTAGACCGAAAACCCCCACCCCTGTTTGCAGACCTTGTTTGTTGAACTGGTTTTGAGTAGAACCTGACTTTGGTGGTGTGTATTGTAATATATATGGTTTGCAATGTATATAAGTGTGGTTGTTTTCAGGTTTGAAAAATATGGCTATACCCTTCTATCCCATTGTTTTATTGTCTAAAGATTTTATATCTGCTTCTGCATGTGTATTAAAATGAATGAGTCGGCGATATGTCCTGGGATGTCGCTATTTAATTGATCAATGAGGGATGAGCGTGTGCTCGACGATCGGAATGTGACATCTCCGTTTAGTGGTGTCAGAGCATAGTTTAGGATTAAAGTGATAATGTGCGATGGTTTATGGGATAGTAGTAGAAATGGCCTTTAAATTCATGCTAGTGCATATCCGTGATAGCTGATTGATAGAATTGTGTGTTTGTGTTAATCGCTAAGCTTCTAATTCGGTGTGAAATTAAAAGCAGATTTCTTTAACAAACCTTCAGTATGAGCGATCAGGAGCAAATGACTTATAGTAAGAGAACCATCAAGGTTGTAACTCGAGGTAGGATACCGATGAGGGTCGATACCCGCGGAGGTCGAGGTAAAGCGCTAGCACAGGCTAGCGCTAGTGGCGTAGCACCATCTCCTATTGGTGCTGGGGTTGTAGCCCTTGGTCATCCCGCATCAATTGGAATCGCGCAAGCCCTGGATGCCATGAGAGAGATGATGGGGGCAGCAAGCCTAGAGTCAAGCTGCCGCATTTACTGCCACCATTGAAGCCGCTGCTACTGTTGCTGCCAATGGTGCCGTTGCTGCTGTAGCTACTGCCGCACCTATTGCCGCACCTGCTAATGTTCCAACTGGGAACATAGTCGTGGATAAGGAGAGACCAATCCACAAGTTGGTGGAGCAATTTTTGAAGTTGAACCCGCCAAGGTTCATGAACACTGGAGATCCAAACTGCATCTCTTTGGATACAAGATTTGGATAAGATGTTTGCACTTCTAAGGTGCAATGAGGAGGAGAAAGTAACCCTGGCCGTCTACCAACTACAGGGTAATGCCAATACTTGGCGGAGAGCTGCCGGAGAGACTGTATTTCCGAAAGGAGTAGTCCCCTGTGGGATGCCTTCCATAGGGCGTTCAATGAACAATATTTCTCAAGAAGTGCCAAAGAGCAAAAGATGGAAAAGTTCCAGCATCTCTGCTAGGGGATAATGACCGTAGACTAGTACACGGTCAAATTTGCAGAGCTTTCTCAGTATGCTTTGAGGCTGATTGAAGATCTTGAAGACAATGCTCGAAGGTTTAAGAATGTACTTCGACTAGAATTGAAACAGCCACTGGTGCCATTGGATTTGGTTGACTATCAAGAAGTTTATCATCAAGCCCAATTGTTGGAGAGAAGTTTGAATGAACAAACTAACTCATCTAGGTTGAGATTTAGCTCACATAGAAAAGGAATTCGACATGGGAAGAGGCCCATGATCGGAGGAAGATTTCAAGTCCCACCCAACAGGAAAGGTGGAGTTGGCAAGTTAGTGCCAAGTAGGAATGAATTTTGTTGCTTTTATGGAAGGTGACATGGGTTGAACCCGTGCCCTCACAGAATGGGCGCTTGTTTCGAATGTGGCCAACATGGTCACATAGCTAGAGATTGTCATAGAAGACCAAGAGGACAACCGCAGTTATCGCCGCCGCCACCGTCGGGTCAGATTAAAGGGTACACACCTCAGAACGCACCGCAAGATGGACAGCTCAGACCCCCAGTTCAAGGCACGGTGTATTCCATCACTCAAGGTCAAGTAGAGGCTGCGCCTGATGTGATTAGAGGTATGGTTTCGTTGAACGACCATCCTACTTACACTTTATTCGACCCAAGAGCAACTTATTCTTTTATTGTTGAGCAGTATGTTAAAGTGATAGGATTAAGTCCTATATTATTGGAGTCAGTAGTTAGCATATCTACACCATTGAAAGATAGAGTGACAACTACTTTGAGTTGTTATGGTTGCAAGTTAGTGATTGGTGAGCGAGAGGGGAAAATAGACTTGTTAGTCCTAACCATGTATGTGACTAGCTCACCAAGCAATGAGCTAAGATGGACTGCTATTGCAAGGCGATTCGGTTTGACCTATTAGAGGGTGAGAGCTTTGAGTTTGTCGGGAATCGATGAGAACCGTCGATTACCTTGATCTCGTCACTTGAGGCAACCCGTCTGTTAGATGAGGGTTATCAATGTTACCTAGCAACTCTCGTGGATACGACAGTTGAGGAGCTGAAAATAAAAGACATCACTGTGGTACAAGAATTTCCAGATGTTTTTCTAAAGGAATTGCTAGGTTTACCGCCAAAGAAAGAAATCGAGTTTGTGATCGAGCTAGCACCTAGGACAAATCTAATCTCTAAGGCTCCTTACCAGATACTGTTATTTGAGTTGAAGGAACCGAAGGTGCAGATGCAGGAGTTGTTGGATAAGGGATTCATACGTCCCGATGCATCACCTTGGGGAGTACCAGTTTTGTTCGTAAAAAAGAAAGATGGTTCGTTGCGCCTGTGCATCGACAATCGTCAACTCAATTAGGTGACAATCAATAACAAGTATCCACTCCCGAGGATCGATGACTTGTTCAATCAATTGCAAGGAGTGTCGATATTCTCGAAGATCGACTTGAGGACATGATATCATCAGTTGAGGATCAGGAAGGAGGACATTCCAAAGTTAGCATTCCGTACTCCTTATGGTCATTATGAGTTCACAGTGATGCCATTCAGGTTGACGAATGCACCAGCTGCCTTCATGGATTTGATGAACCGAGTGTTTAAGGAATATGAAGATCAGTTTGTGATCGTGTTCATCGATGATATTATGGTTTATTCGAGAAGTGATGAAGAGCATGAGAGTCATCTGAGATTGGTGTTGCAGACTCTAAGAGTTCATCAGTTGTATGCCAAGTTCAGCAAGTGAGAGTTTTGGTTGACTTGTGTTGCTTTCCTAGGTCACGGGATTTCAGGCGAAGGAATCTCCATGGACCCGAGCAAGATTGAAGCAGTGATTAACTAGCCAAGACCGACAATCGTGATAGAGATTAGAGGTTTTTTGGTTTTGGCAAGTTATTACAGAAGATTTGTGGAAGGATTCTCAGCCTTAGCATCACCATTGACCAGACTCCTGAAGAAAGAAGAAAAGTTTGTTTGGACAGATAAGTGCGAGAGTATTTTCTAAGAGCTGAGGCAGAAATTGACTACCGCGCCTATACTGACCATTCCATCTGATCCTAGAGGATTTGAGATCTCTTGTGATGCATTGTTCAGAGGATTAGGTTGCGTGCTGATGCAAAATGGCAGGGTTGTTGCATACGCCTCCCGTCGGTTAAGGCCTTATGAACAGAACTACCCAATGCATGACTTAGAACTTGTGGCAATCATTTTTGCATTGAAGATTTGGAGACATTATTTATGCGGAGAAAGATTCCAAATCTTCATGGACCATCAAAGTCTCAAGTACCTATTATCTCAAAAAGAGTTGAATATGAGATAGCCCCGTCACATGGAATTATTGAAAGACTACAATTGTGATATTTATATCACCCCGGGAAGGCAAATAAGGTCGCCGACACTTTGAGTCGGAAGTTTTCAGTTGCTCAGTTGCTAGTGAAGGAGTGAAATTTAATTGAGAGAGCTCGAGATTCAGTGTTCAAGTTTGAGGTAGGCACACTGAGTTGTACGTGCATCAAGTAGTTCATCTGCATGGAGTGTTGGTGACGATAACTTCAGATCGAGACCTGAGATTTACACCTGCATTTTGGAAAAGCTTGTAGGCTGCCTTAGGAACCAAACTGTAGTATATTACGGCATATCATCCTTAGAAGATTGGTCAGTTTGAAAGGACAAATCAAACCCTCGAGGACATGCTGCAAACTTGTGTGATAGATTTCAAAGGAAGTTGAAAAGAACAACTTCATTTGGTAGAGTTTGCCTACAACAATAGTTATCAACAAAGCATTCAGATGGCTCCTTTTGAAGCATTGTATGGTAGAGTGTGCAAGACACCAGTGTGTTGGGATGAAGCTGGGGAGAGGAAGATCACAGGCTTAGAGTTGGTTCAGTAGTTGCAGTGATCAAAGGCAGACTAAAGACCGCTCAGAGCAGACAGAAAAGTTACGCAGATAAGCGCCGCAGACCATTAGAATTCCAAGTTGGTGATCATGTTTTTTGAAATGTGTCACCGATGAGGGGAACTTCATGCTTTGGTAAGAAAGAAAAGCTAAGTCCGAGGTACGTAGGTCCATTTGAAATTCTGGAGAGAATTAGGACCCTAGCGTATCGTCTTGCGTTGCCACCGAGACTAGCGCAAGTGCACGACGTCTTTCATGTGTCGATGTTGAGGAAGTACGAGTATGACCCAACCCACGAGCTAAATTTTGAATAATTGAACGTGGATGACCGAGTGTCATACATTGAAAGCCCGGTTCAAATCATGGATAGGAAAGAGAAAGTTCTGCGTACAAAGACCATCTCGTTGGTCAAAGTGGTCTGGCAACACTACGGTACTGATGAGCAACTTGGGAGACTAAAGAGTCAATGAGACAGTTGTATCCCCACCATTTTGTTTAAGTATTGTAATGGTTTAAATTTCGAGGACGAAATTTTTATAAGAGGGGAAGAGTTGTGACATCCTGGATTTTCACTTCTGCTTTCAATTAAATTAATCAGGCCTTTTATCGATGCGCCCATAGGACTATCAGGGAAAGCCATTAGGAATTTTAATGCAATAGATTTGAGAATTCGACCAAAAATTGGCTACTCTACCGTACTCGTCTTCAGAGGCCATTACGGCACAGTTAAAACTCGATCGGAGATCAAAGATAGGTCTGTTCGACTGAGATGTGTGGCTAAACGTGGGTGAATCTACTAAATTAGAAAATTCTCGTCGACCAGCACTAGACTGATTTTTCTATCGTTTGGTACCCTATTTCCATATTTGAATCCTCGAGATTTTCACGATAACCGAAATTTGTCAATGTGTCGAGTGAGTCCATTGTGGCTCGAAGAAAATCGACCATAGGTCATTTGCACTAAAAATTTCTAAAAGCTACCAAGTAGTCTAGGTCATGCTAAAATCGTGCTGAATTGAAATTAACCACAAATTTGAATCCGATTTCAGAAATTGAAAGTTCTGCCATGTCACAAATCATTTTAAGAACGTCGACTCAGTCTCAAATTTTTTTCTACAAACTGACACTTTTTGGGAAAAAGTCAAGGTAAGGTCGTTTTTGTCAAGAAAATGTCAAGGTTACCATATTCCAATACAAGGACACCCTGAAGGACTAAAATATGTGTTGGTGAAATCTACAGTCTGGGTTGATGTGGGTTTACCCAAAAAGGTGCCCCATTAATACAGGGCATGGTATTGCCATTATCATAATGGACGAAGGAAGTGACCTCTACCGGAATCTGATATACCCCTGTTTGCATTGGAGGTTGCTTTTGGGAAAGGTACAACAAATCCTAAGGATGAATCGATAGTGGACGCAAAAGACCCAAAGCTTGATGATATAGACTCTCTAGTGTACTCGGTAGTGGGCTCTAGCTAGAGCATGGAGGAAGGAGAAATCGAGGAGGATGATAACCTAGAGTAGATTGGAAACCCCCACCCCAGTTTACAGACCCTATTTGTTGAACTGGTTTTGAGTAGAACCTGACTTTGGTGGAGTGTATTCTAATATATATGGTTTGCAACGTATATAAGTGTGGTTGTTTTTAGGTTCGAAAAATATGACTCTACTTTTCTATCCCATTGTTTTATTGTCTTGGGATTTTATATTTGCTTTCACATGCGTATTAAAATGAATGGGTCAGCGCTGCGTCCTGGGAAATCGCTATTTAATCGACCAGTGAGGAATGGGCAAGCACTCGAGGATCGAGGCCTGACAGTGAAGGTTTCCCCGATTTAAATCACATGGTAGGGCATTCGTATTAGGTTTTGGTTCATGGGTTTAACTTTGAGTTTAGGAACGACGAAATCGGCAAAGAAAGTTACCGTGGTCCTTAGAGTTGCCACCACTAGTGTTGTGCGGAAATATGGACCCGTGAATTGGGTAAAATAGTTGGAATGAAGAAAAGGGAATCGGACACCGGATTTACGTAGTTTAGTCTGAATATCAAAACCTTCATCCATGGGGAGAGCAGTACGGAATTCCACTATAAAAACAAGCGATACACCGGAGATTACAATCACTCGAGCACTCAAACACACTCGCAGTGTTTCCTAGCCCCAAATTACACCCAAATTACTCACATGATGTTTAGCCCCTCACAATTCTTAGTGAAACCTCACTCAAGGAATGAAACAATTCTGCTCACAAGAATTTAACTAGCTAAAACACTCGAGTATAATTACAACGAGAAAATTCTTCTTTGTCGAGAGCTTCTGCCTTTTCTCCCTGAAGTCTCACAACTTCTCTGTGGCATCCCAAAAATTCAAGACAAGCTCTAAGGTGTATTAAAGCCCCTAATTAGGTAATGAAATTTCCTAAGGTTTAGCCATTAGTTTTTCTCTTAAAGCTAAGTGATATATGCTTGTGTTCATGAATTTTTTTTTAAATTAGTAATATGGGATAAATTAATAAGAATGATTTATTCTTGGCCATGTGAAATTTAAAAATTTGAAATCTATAAAAGAAATAATTAAAGATGAATAATTGAAAATAAAATTTGATTTTATTTAGGTTGGGCCTTAGGCCCATTGGTTTGAGCCTTTGGTGGGCCGAATGGCCAGCTCAATTAGGGCCCGAGGAGGTGTGGCCGTCAACCATGAGGGGGAACGAGTGGCCGGCCCACTTCTTCCAAATCCAAGCCCAAGCCCAATTTCTCCCAAAGCCCACTATGCATGAGCCTTGCCAAGTGGCAAAAAGTGGCTTGCATGCATTGGCCATTGGAGTGGCAAGTAATGATTGCAAATGATGAGGATTTGGGGAAATAAAAGGGGAGAGGAAGAGAGAGAGTGGCCGGTTGAGAGCCACCGTCCAAGCCAAAGAGAGAGAGAGAGAGTGAGTTGCGAGAGAGCGTGAGGCCGAGAGGGAGAAGGAGTCGCCCGTCGCCGCCCGCATGCCGTCCGTTCGTCCGCCATGTGCCGTCCCTTTTGCTGCTGTTCGTCTGGTCTTTAAGGCAAGTTGGGATTGATTTCCACTCTTGCATGTGTGTCTTGCATGCGTGGTTGAGTTCTTGGATGTTTAGAAGCTAGAAATCGAAGTGCATGAGGTTTGTTCTTGGAGATGCTTGCTGTTTTCGTATGAACCGCCCAAACCAGAATCTTGTGAGAGCTTGAATGCATGTTTCGAGTTTGATTTTGACCTTTATTCCTTCATGAAAGTTGTAGCCAACATCTTAAACTACAACATAATAAAATTTGGGACAAAATTATGGAGATTTATGGGGTCAAACCCTCATCCTACGAAGATACTAGATCTGGAACGATTTCGCTGACCTTTTGGTAGATCTGTGGTTGCATGTTGATTTTTACTAAGAATATCTCTTCGACTTCTTCATGAAACTTGTAGAGAACATCCTAAATACTAACATACTCAAATTTGAAGTAAAATGAGCAAGTGTAGCCTAGTGAATTGACTTATTCTTGAAGACGGTAAATCTGGAAGCACAATACAGGACACCCGAGACTTCATGGACCCATATGGTGACTATTCTTTGGAAATATGAATTAGATATCTTAATTAAAGTTGTAGAAGACCTCTTGACGTAAAACATATCCAAAATTTCAGAGGAAAAGAAGAAGAATAGAGGGGTGAAAACTCGATATTTCGGAGATGACTTCACTGGACATTTCGGTGCGAGAACCAGAGACTTCGTACGACTATAGAAAAATATATAAAACGAATCTGGCTTAGAAGTCTTCATGAAAAATCTACTTTAGTGTCTTAAATATAACCTGATAAAATTTCATAATTTTCTAAGGTCGTTTGGATATTTTAATCGAATTATTTCGGAAACTGTGCATTCCGTTTCTATCCGAAATTGCATGCTGTTTTTGTGTGAATTATATCTTCTTGTGTGGAACTCTCTGGGCGTGTGCTTTTCATGAAATTGCTATTTTATTGAATTTTCTATCACATGTCTTGATTTCATGATTGTTGAGAAGCATATGGATATTTAATTTAAATATTTTCAAAAATGGTGTATGCTGGAATTTTGTAAAAGGCATGAAATATGGACCATTTTAAATTGCATGAACTCCATGAATTACATTGATTGGATGATGGTGCCTTGATGCATGTATGATAATGATTTGAGATGCATGTATGAATTCAATGATGAATATGATATTGATTGCCATCACATCACATGCCATGTTAAATTGAACTATAATTGAAGATGAGAATTGAGATAAATTGAGAAGACCGTCGGAGGTGTGAGCCGACGATGCCCCGGGAGTGTCGGGATGCCTGGCTAGAAGGGTACGGCCAGTTGCCTGGTGGTCATGAATAGCCGGATACCGGAGGGTCCTCGGGAGATCGAGTGGTATCGAGATGCCCGGAGAGTGGGGGAGCTGGAAGCTCGGCATGGTAATTATGCCGAGGGATACCTCGCGATGCCGGTTTGGGTGCGAGATGCCTGGCTTGAAGGGTGCAGCCGGTTGCCCGGTGGCCTTGAATGGCTGAATGCCGGAGGGTCCTTGTGATGCCAGTTGGGGTACGAGATGCCCGGAGAGTGGGGGAGCCGAATGGTCTGAATTGTATCTTGGATACATGTGGGATGCAAACATTGGCCCTGGGAATGAGAAATGTGGCGGTCCAAGATGAAATTGAAATTAAATTATGCATGATGATATATGCATGGCATGATACATGATGATATGCATGTATGATAGGATGTGATGATGATCACCTATGGCATGATGATATGCATGTATGACATATGGTATGATGCATGGATGCATGGTAATGATGGTGGCACATGTGGTATGATGCATGGATGCATGGTAATGATGATGGTACATGCGATATGATGATGATGTCACATGCATGGATGCATGGTAATGATGATGGTAAGTGTATGATATGATGATGATGGTACATGAGGTATGATGACGTGAGCATGATGCCATGGTATGTTGTGCACGGATGCTTGTATGACATGTGATGCTATGATTGTGACGACTGCATGGCATGATGTATTGAGTGGCTTATTGATCCTTTACCTGCTGAGTGGTTGTACTTACCCATTCGGGGACCAACATTTCAGATTAGTAGGATGCCGCTCCCTGCTGTCACACGGGGCGTGTTTTACGGTCTACCTTCCGATGTAGAGGTCGAGTGCGAGGAGTTTGACTGTCCCTCAGTTCCTGGATTGACGTATATTCAAGTGCGCTGTTTAGTTATGTACGATGTGGGCCTAGCTGGGGGCCCTGTTATCCAGGAGTTCATATCCGTCCATGTTCGCCGAGATGGAGTGATGCGTGGGATGTTGCCGCCGCCACCGCCTGATGTACCGGGATGGGTGTGAGGGCCCGTGCGTGCGAAGTAGGGGAGTTGAACCTTTTTGGATGGTTAGCCGACACTAGTTGATGGGAGATCTTTCACGTGAGTCATAGTGGGTCGTGTGTTTCTTTTCGGAGTTTAGGCCGAGTGTGGCTTCATGTCCTGGCCTTTCTTTTGATGTACCAACCCAAGGAAGCCCATCTTGAAAATATGTAAATAAAGTGTCATGGCTTTGTCTTTTATTATGACGTTTAATGGTGTGCAATTGTATCATGGTTGATGGAGGGGGAGATGGCGACGTTATATTTTGCTTCTGCTAATGAGTCGCGCTGAGACCGTTTGTTTAAAATAAAAATGTTTATGATTTATGATGCTTCTTCTAAGAGACGTAATTAGGTGCAACGTTTGGTGCCTGTGGCGACCTAAGGGGATTCGGGGTGCCACATTCTCTTTCTAGCTCTAGCTTGCTTCTCTTCTCCAATCCTCTTTTTAAAGGAGAAGCAAGATAGAAATGTGGACTCATTCGGGCACTCATAATCAGTGCCGACGCCCACCAAAATTCATGGGCACACATGCACACTTTGCATGGGATGCATTTAATGAGGCAGAAAACATGCGCCCATAATCTTTGAATATAAGCATAAAAGAGGGATGGCCACCGTCTTCCAAGATCATGTCCTTGATGTTCAACTCCTTCAATTAATATTTTATCCTTTCTTTCCTTTTGTTGTCTGCAGCTGAATGGAATAGCAAAGGAAAGAAACAAGGAGTTAATGAAAGAAGACAAAACAAGCCCACAACTTTTTACTTTGGCCTTGGTCTTCAACGTCCATTTATTGCCATGCATGCCTGTCCATGTGCATGCAATTAAAGAGGTAGAAAAAATGGACTTGGGAGGCGTGCACATCTTTGACAAATATACACGTGTAGAAGGCCTTCATGCTTTGCTTCTTCATTGTTAATTTGCGTGTCAATTTATGCCGAACTTTGATCAACCAATGCTCCTCGTGTGCATCAAATCTCGTATTGGACTCAAACTCAAGACATAATTTTAATAATCTCCACCTTGGCTCAATGTTTGAGCCAAGTCATAATCGCTTCAATGGACACCTCGCTACTACTTTCCCACAACCCAAAGGGTCAACTGCCACAGAGTACTTCCAAGTTCAAGCCATGCTTGAACTTTCCCATAACCATGGACCTCATCAAGACACCAACTCCACCTCCATAATTAGCTACTCCACAAGGATTTTCTGACATAACCTTCTGTATTACAAATAAAGCAAAACCATCATTGCTTCCATATTTGATAAAAGGTCGAACACGCACCTTATCAAATTCAGCAGCTATAGCAACCGTTGGCTCTATTGGCTCTACCTTGCTACAAGCATCGTCCATGTCGATTATTCCGCTAGTACCTGCTACCTCATGAGTTTTTGGTTGCAACTCCACCTTGAGCTGTACATCGTCTAGATCTGTATTAATACTGTCATAAACACTTCTAGCCAGAAGTATCGGAGACTCATCAAAGGTAACTTCTCCACTGTTAATAGGTGAATTTATATCTAAGCACCACAACCAATTGCCTCGCTCACCTTGTGCATAGCCATAGAATATGCACCTTGCCCTCCCATTGAGCTTACCATCACTCGCTCGAAAATAAAATAGGCAACCAAACATTCTAAAAATAGAACAACAAGTAACATCACTTAACCACACTTCTTCAAGAGTCTGCCATTCAATAGCAATTTATGGGGATCTATTCACCAGGCAACTTAACGTACTAAGCACATCAGCTAGGATTCTCTTAGCAATACTAGCACTAGAGATCATTTTCCGAGCCGTCTCTAGTAATATTATGCTCATCAATTCTGCAAATTGTTATGGTTTACTAGCACTAGTGTGATGTTTCACTATGCCCTCTTTCATGCAAAATTTATTTGTCAGCTCCGAGCAGAACTCCATGCTATTGTCAGTTCGCACATGCTCAATCAACTTACTAATCTCTATCTCAATCAAAGCTCCCAACCACGTGATCCTGACACTAGCATTAAATTTGTGCATCGGCACAAGCGCCTAGGTCTTCCTCGAGTAGTCAATAGACTCTTGAACAGATACGTTCAACGTCTCCAGGGCGAAACCTGTCATTGTCTCACCTTGAAGTTCATACAACCCCCTCCATGCTTGATTCCTCTCATTATCACCATGGCACCTCAAACAACCTTCAGAACTCCACCTTCTGAAGTGTCACGCCTTGACCTCTGAAGTGTCACGCCTTGACCTTCGAGCGTGCGTACATCCTTTTGTGGTCGATACAAATTTGCGACTTCCTAGGACGAGTCGCTAACCTTTTTTGTTTTTAATGCGCATGCGGAAGCGAAACAATAACCCATAACAACAAGCATCATGGGCTAGGAAAGTAGGGCAACATTTTACAAAATCACACTTTTATAAACAATGGGGTTTAGGTACAAACAAGTCTAGTCAAAAGCCTACAAAAGATCAATTCTCAAAATAAGTTGTCCTACAACATACTAATAGGTCACATACGCCGATCCCTTAGACTCCACATTCCCAGACTCCGGGGCTTCGGTCTTCCATGACCACCATTTAAGGATCTGAAAATGGTTATACAATAACCAGTGAGACAATGTCTCAGCAAGTCCATCCCTAAACCCTTATTAGGAAGGAAATATGCCTTAGGGCGCTCTAGCCACATAACCACACAATGAGAACAGAGGACTCACGTTGCCTTAGTTTCTTCCTGCACGTTAGCACAATTCATATCTCAAATGTATATAATTAATGCACACAACCATTGAAACAACTCACTTTCAAACCAATCAAACACAAAAGTCTTGATTATCAGACCAAATCGTTATGACCCGTCCCATTCCGTGCCACACAATTTTGTCACATAATCAGGCGCGGGTAACTCATATTAGTGGTTCCACAACCACCATCTAAGGATTTGAAAATGGTTATACAATAACCAATGACATAATGTCTCAGCAAGTCCACCCCTAAACCCTTATTAGGAAGGAAATACGCCTCAAGGCGCTCTAGCCACACAATCACACAATGAGAATAGATGACTTATCTTGCCTCAATTCCTTCATGCACGTCAGCATAGTTCATATCTCAAATGCATATAATTAATGCATACAACAATTGAAACAACTCACTTTCAAACTAATCAAACACAAGAGTCTTAATTATAAGGCCAAATCGTTGTGATCCGTCCCATTCCGTGCCACACAATTTCTTCCCATAATCAAGCACAAGTAACTCATATCAGCGATTCAATTCACACCCGATATTCACTCTCAATAATCAAATTCCCAATTCAACTCGACATCCCCACTCAAAATTCCGACTTAATACTCAATACCAAGCTCAAGGTTCTAGAGGTGCCTTCTCACAAAGTTCCGATATCGCGTGGCACTTAGTCCCTAACCATAATCAGTCATAGTACGAGGTACTAGAGTGGCTCCCATGAATTTACATCATCGTGTAGCACTTAGTTCTCGATTATACTAAGCAATAGCTCAAGGTACTAGAGATGACACCCACGAATTTCCATTATTATGTAGCACTTAGTTCTTAACTATAAGAAGCGATAGCCCAAGTTACTAGAGATGGCTTCCACAAAGTCACACTATCATGTAGCACTTAGCTCTTGGCCACAAAAAGCACTAGTATAAAGTTCTAGAGGTAACTCACACAAAGTATCTCTATCGTGTAGCACTTAGCCCCTATACTATGCATGACAATACTGCAAGGCTTCTAGAGGTGACTCCCATGTGACTCAATTCACCATGTAGCACTTAGACCTTGACTACAATAAGCAACAGTACAAGGTACTAGAGGTGGCTTACACGAGGTTTCATTATCGTGTAGTACTTAGTTCTTTACCGGCTCACAACCCATTGGGTTTCCTCAACACACCCTATGTCACCTCGACATTCAATAGTTACCTTGCCATGACTATAAATCATCACACGATCATTAAGTATAAGCTCTAGGCATGTCACAAACCAACCATATCATCAAATATGCACAACCCAGCAAGCATTGTACCAATAACACCACAACCATGGCATAATCATTCGTGCCTCATCACGCATAACCTCCAGGCATAACATAAAGCAACCACATCACCAAATGTGCAATTTCCAGCAAGCAAAGCATCGAGAACCATCATAAAACTATAATCGGTCCTAACCGACAGAACGGTCTACTCGCGCGTTTCCAAGTTTAAATTCAGAAACCTACTCAAATGAGCTCAGAAAATTCTCAAATTTGAATATGTTGTAAGGGACACATAAACAAACATTTTTCATGTAGAAACATTAACCCAGTTCCTTTTGGATTCGGCCCAATAAATTGCTTAATCCAGTACCAAAACTAGGTAAGTTTTCTAGAAAGTCTATTTTTCGAAATCAGTTTCTTTAGGGGTCCAAAATATGTCTGTTTGATCCGAAATTTGAGTATGTTAAACTAGAAGATATAAAAAACAACTTTTGTGAAGAAATTATTTTGAAATTCGAACCCTAAGAGTTGATAAAAATCCCTAGAATCCCAAATAGTCACAAGTTCCAACAAAAACTGAGGTTCTGTTTGCAAATGACGGAGTAGATATCTCTTCCTTTAAATTCATAAAAAATCTTAAGAAAAATATATGTTATAGCTGAGGATGTCTAAAAAATTTCTCAAGAAAACATAAACTTCAAATTCACAACCCGTTTTGATCTAAAAAAATGGTAAACGGTGAGAGTCCGAGAATTCGAACTGCAGAAAGTCTACTGAATTGGACTAATCCATCATCAATTGTGCTAACCTCACTAATTAGATTAACACTAATCTATTATAAGGTTAATCTAACCATTCTAGATTATCATTAATCCATACTTAAGCTAATCTAAATAACCCTTAAGCATAATTAACCTCCTAAGTAAGGTTTAGTGAGTAAACTCCCTAGTTTAGCGACCCGGTGAATCCACGGCGATGGCAACGCGGAGGTGGGCAGTAAACCTCCAAGCGGTGACACCAACCAAGGCCCATAAGTGCTTAGAAATGGGCCATGAAACCTCACGGTTTGCTGCTGGCTTTGCTTCTGTTTGTTGGTCGAAGGAGTAGAACTAAACAACTCTAGGTGGGTGAGTAAGGACAACAATGGGGCTTCCGGTGACCACAATGGTGACGTACGGTGGCCTAGCAAGCTACTGGACTTGTGGGCAGAGGCGGAATGAGTAGCTGAGTGAGTTGTTGGGTGTGGCTAGCAGACGTGATGCGCACGGGTGAGCAATGGCGCGAGCAACTATTCAGGTTTCTGCAGGTGGCAAGGCTGCTCAGTGGTGGCTGCTAGCTCTCCTCTGCAAATTTTCAAAGCTCTAAAGGTTCTAAAATGGAGAAAGCAAGGTTGGGTCCCTCTTGCTCTTCTTTTATCCTTTTGTCTCCTAGAAGAGGCCCCACCATGGATGGGCTGGCTTCCTCAGCCAAAAGCAAACCAAAAAGCTTCCTTGGGAAGCCTTGGAAATGGTCCAAAGGTTGAGGGCATGGGGGGCTACGAATTTGGGACATTGTCCACTCAAATTGGATTCAATTCCCCACCAATTCTCTTTCAAATTAACTCAATCCGGTCCCCAAAAATTCCACCAAGATGTCCATGATCAAATTAACATTTTTCCTTGTTAATCCGTCCACCTCAAATCCCAAAAACGTGACCAAAAGCGGCCCTTGAATTTTTCCGATAAAAAATACCCTTACTTTGAAAATTTGCTAAAAATCTTGGTTTGCAGAAAAATCTTCAAAAGATGAGTCAACGATCCTAAAATGACTCGTGACATGATAGAACTTTCAATTTCTAAAATCGGGTTCAAATTCACGGTTAATTTCAATCTGTACAATTTTAGTGTGACCTAGCCCACTAGATAGCTTTTAGAAATTTTTGGTGCAATTGACTTATGGTCGATTTTCTTCGAGCCACAACGTACTTCTTCGACACATTGACGACTCTCAATAGTCATGACAATCTCGATGTTTCAAATACGGACACAGGGTACCCAAAATGATAGAAAATCGATCTAGTGCCAATCGACAAGAATTTTGCAATCAGGTGGAATCACCCACACTTTGATCACATACCTCAGTCAAATTGACCTATCCCTGATCTCTGATCGATTTTGACAATGCCGTAATGACTCTTGCAGACTAGCACGGTCGAGCAGTCGATTTCTGGTCGAATTCTTAAGTCTATTGCATTTATATTCCTTAACAGCTTTCCCTGATAGGCTAGTTATCTTGTGAGTGGCCATCTTAGAGAAGAGCACTATAGGCGTGTCGATAAAAGACCCGATTCATTCAATTGAAAATAGAACTGAATTTTCAAGATGTCTCATGAAGAATACCTGCAACCAGCTAAATTTAGGGCACCCAAGGAAATCAAGTTCTTTTTCAATTCTAGAACATGTCTTACTTCTGTCAATGTCCTCACAATACCATCATCCATTCTGATTTTAATATTACCAACACCCACAACATTGCACTCAGTATTGTTCCCTAACTGGACTTTACACTACTCGTGCACTGATAAGTGATAAACCAGTTCCTATTTGGTGTAATGTGAAATGAACAACCAGAATCCATTATCCATCCGTTAAATGACAAATCCTCAGTGACAAACAAGACACAATTGACACCATCGAAATCATTCTCAGCTACTGCTGCAACATTATTGTAGATTCAACTCTAATTCCCTTACCCTTTTCATTTTCCAGCTTAAAATAGTCTCTTTTACAATGCCCACTATTGCCACAATTCCAACAGACAACCCTACCAGTCCTAGACTGACTTTGTCTATTCATATTCCTACTAGCATGTGTGCTAGTTCTTCATCTACTTTCACCTACTAAAGCAATAGACACGGGTTCACCAGATTCTTTCCTACGAATGTCTTCACTTAGAATCAAATCGCAAACCTCATCATGCGTCAAACTTCTTGACCTAGAGGAATTACTAACAGCAGTAACAGTAGTATTCCAACTATTAAGCAATGAGGATAATAAAATCAACGCATGTACCTCATCTTCAAAGTTAATCTCAATCGAACTCTATTGGTTAACGACCTCATTGAATTTGTTGATATGTTAAGCTACTGACGTACCTTCGCCCATCTTTAAGTGAAATAGACGTCGCATTAAATATACATTATTGATCGCAGAGGGTTTCTTGTACATATTTGATAGGGTTTTCATTAGTCCCGTAGTGGTTTTCTCATTCACAACGTTAAATGCGACGTTACGAGCCAACGTTAACCGAATAATACCCATCGCTTGTCTATCCAGCAATTCCCACTCAGCATCTTTCATCAAGTTTGGTTTCTCCTTAGATAAGGGCAAGTGCAAATTTCTCTGGTACAGATAATCTTCAATTTGCATCTTCTACAAAGCAAAATCATTCTCATCAAATCGGTCGATTCTCACATTTCCTTCTTCCATCATTACCGATTTGCTTTAAATCAGCCAAACCAAGCTTTGATACCACTTGTTGCGTGGAAATATGGACCCGCGAATTGGATAAAAAATAGTCAGAATGAAGAAAAGGGAATCGGACACCGGATTTATGTGGTTCGGTCCGAATATCGAAACCTACGTCCACGGGGAGAGTAGTACGGAATTCCACTATAGAAACAAGCAATACACCAGAGATTACAATCACTCGAGCACTCAAACACACTCTCAATGTTTCCCAACCCCAAATTACATCCAAATAACTCACACAGTGTTTAGCCCCTCACAATTCCTAGTGAAACCTCACTCAATGAATTAAACAAATTCTACTCACAAGAATTTAATTGACTAAAACACTCGGGTATAATTACAACGAGAAAATTCTTCTCTATCGAGAGCTTCTGCCTTTTCTTCATGAAGTCTCCCGACTTCTCTTTCCAGCTCTACCTTGCTTCTCTTCTCCGATCCTCCTTTTAAAGGAGAAATAAGACATAAATGTGGACTCATTCAGGCACTCATAATCAGCGCCGACGCCCACCAAAATTCATGGGCATGCATGCACACTTTGCATGGCATGCATTTAATGAGGCAGAAAACATGCGCCCGTAATCTTTGAAGACAAGCATAAAAGAAGGATGGCCGCCGTCTTCCAAGATCATGTCCATGACGTTCAACTCCTTCAATTAATATTTTATCATTTCTTTCCTTTTGTTGTCTGCAGCTGAATTAAATTGCGAAGGAAAGAAACAAGGAGTTAATGAAAGAAGACAAAACAAGCCCACAACTTTTTACTTTGGCCTTGGTCTTCAACGTCCATTTATCGCCATGCATGCCCATCCATGTGAATGCAATTAAAGAAGTAGAAAAAAATGGACTTGGGAGGCGTGCACATCTTTGACAAATATACACATTCAAAAGGCCTTCATGCTTTGCTTCTTCACTGTCAATTTGCGCGTCAATTTGCGCTGAACTTTGATCAACCAATGCTCCTC
The DNA here is from genome assembly GCF_016545825.1 of Eucalyptus grandis. NCBI lineage: Eukaryota > Viridiplantae > Streptophyta > Magnoliopsida > Myrtales > Myrtaceae > Eucalyptus > Eucalyptus grandis. The sequence continues at coordinate 8,540,852 of NC_052622.1, read as the reverse complement.
GTGTGCATCAAATCTCATATTGGACTCAAACTCGAGATATAATTTTAATAATTAGGTACAAGTTTAGTAGGACCTTTACTTTCTACTATTTCGTTGGCCTGGAGATTGGTCGCTCCGGGCCTCGACATTTCGGCCGGAGGATACATATATTGCCGTTCATGGGCTATGTCGTGCAACGTGCAAACTAAAATTACCCAGGTCAACCAGTGGGGTGTGGAAGCAAATAGGAGTGAAAAGAAAGGGACACTTCGAGCTAACTTAAGAAAGAATGGGAGTCCCAATGCAGTAGGAAACAAGAATGTCATATTGATATACTAATAAGATCATTGAATAGAGTGAACCAATTAAGAAATAATGCATTAAAAAGTGTGTGATCGAGCATCAAGATAGAAGACAATTAGTACTAACAAAAAAATATTAGACAATTAGCAAAAGAAAAAGGAAAGGAAATATTAATCATTTCGAAAAAGATATACCTTCCAATACGAAAACGTCTTAAGACGATATGGAAAGCAGTCAACTCGTTCATCCCATGAACTGTAGCGGCCATTTATATAGTAAATTAAAGTTCTCTCTACTTGTTGTTGAATAAATCCCTGTACACAGTTGCTTTCTTGCTTCAAGTCCATTTAACTGATCCCATTCTTTGCTTTAGCCTGTCCTCAAAGGGTCACTGTTGCCAACCATACAAGCAAAGAGGCCTAGAGATTTAATCAGTCCTTCTGGAGCTAGCTTTGGTATATATGAAGCCGCGAATGTAGTAACCTTTTGGTTGCTGCACCACCATCATACCGTTCAACTTTGATGGCCACCCGTAAAATTTTACTTTGGTACAGCACAACTCAAGTATACTTTAAACCAGCTATTGACATATTTCACTGGCTTTTCAATTGTCACTAGATCATATCAAATTTATGTAATTATTGACAAATCGATCTGTGATTTAGCTTCTGTATCACCAAAATGCTACTAGGCAACTTTGAAAACTTGATATCGTGTATTGAATGACCAAATTTGGCGGGCCTGTGGGCCCCAATCTTGAGAAAGTATGTTATGTGTCGATCATACAACCAAAATGGATAAATAATTAATCACATTGCTTGTAGAATATGCGCTCTCTATTCAACTTTTAAATTTTAATTTCAAAACTCTTCCTCTTTATCGCTTCATTGCAACATGTAATATCGTCATGTGGGACAAACGTCTCTTCCCCGTGCTGTCGGCGTGGGGCTAGCCACGTGTCATCATTAAATAGGCAGTCACTGAGTGAGCAAGCTCACGTCGGCTCTTGCATAATTGCCAGACTAGATTGAAGCGCTTCTTTCTTCTCTTCCACTAAAGAGTAAAATGTAGAAATCGAGCCAAGATAATTAAAAATTAAAACTAGGACAGGGAAAATCACAAATGGGACAAAAGACAATGAACATGAATTTCATAGCTGATGACTCGCATCCATGAATGTTCAAGCATGAGCAGGATGATCTTGGGAATATCAGGATAGAAATTTTAATAACCTCAAGACAAACACGAATAATCCATCTGCATATATATCATCGTTTACATCCACACAATCGCATGCTTAGTGAAAAAACTTATACCTATTTCCAAATCGCGGATAACAAGATCAAGATGTTACCGATTTTTTTTTTTTTTAAGAAATTGTTTATTTCATAGGGAAAAAGTTGTTTTTTCATCATATAATTTGATGAATAATTTGGAATCTATGTCAAATTGCTTAGATTGATTCAATTGCGATTAAGTAATCTACTGTTACTTTTATGACTCCCATCTCATGGTTTCATACTTCCATCTAATCTACTATTAATTAACTCATAATGCGTGAGTTGATTAGTCATGACTTAATCTGAGAACTCAAATTCGTGCTTAAAAAGTACACCTAGTCTCAATCAAAGTAACTTTAGCCTTGGCTACTAATCTCAAGAGAGCCTTGATTTAATGCGCGAGGAAGAATCGGGACTAGACCTAAAGTCGGAGGTTCTTTATTAGACAAAAAATAGAATTGGGGAAAAAGCTAAAATTGGAGTTTTTTAAGGGTATCAGGCTAACATTTTATTGAAAAGGCCACATAAGATTTTTTTGTCAGATTTATTGCTAGAGTTACTCAAGTCATCATTTTTTTTTCTTCCAAGTGGCACTAAAGTGTTTCAATGAAAAAATTTTGGTTGTAAAGTTAGTACCATATGAAAGTTATGACTCTTCTAGTGTCTTTTTTCCCAATGTAGCAGGCATTTTGAGTATGTATAGTTGCAACACAGGCATACTTTTCTAGTTCTCTAAAGTGTTTCAATCTTTATGTTCTTTTTACATTTTTATTTTATTTTATTGAAATCTTTTCATTTTGTTAATTTAGTTTTTATTTGGATATAAAATTTTATACAAGTAAGGTATTCACATGAAGAGCTTAAAGTGGGTTAAATTGATGGTCATAAGTTTTCATAGATTGGATTAAATACAGATGTTTTTTAGTTATATAAGTAGGTCGGGTATGGGTGAGAACGAATCCAATCAGGTTGAGTACTAAACAGTGAATAGAATATAGCAAAATCCCTAAGTTTCTTATCTTATCCTATCCGGTCCTAAACTGATTAGAAATCCAAATGACCAAATGTAGTCTTAGTATTATTCAACCCCAAAGTATATCCATTAACTCACATAGTTTTTAACCTTTACAATTTCTTGAAAACAATCTCTCAAACCCATAAATAGATTTATAAGGATTTACAAATCTTATCACATAATTGATTAGAGTGCCGGACACCTAGAGAGCCAAAATTTGGCATGAATGGATACTTAAGTGCCAAAAGTTAGGAAAGTGACACTTAAGTGCCTAAAATTAGAGCAAAATGGATCATTTAAGTACCAACAATGAGAAAATTTGGCCAAAATGCTGACGTAGGGATTTTTCGACGAGGCAAGTGCAAAACGACGTCATTTTGCACGCTGATGTAGTTAGACAAGTGTAAAAACGATGTCGGTTTGCTTTGCTGACATGGGTAAATAATTAATATAAAAATTAATTTAATTAAATTTAAAACTTAAATTTATTTAAAAAGTTTAAAAAAGGGAAGGAAGCATGTGGTTGAGGGCTCGGCCCTCTGTGACATCCTAGATTTTCAATCCCGTTTTCAATTAAATTAATCGGGCATTTCATCGACGCGCCTATAGGGTTGTTCTCAGAGCTGATCACTCTCGATATAACTAGACTAACTGGGAAAGCCATTAAGGAATTTTAATGCGATAAACTTGAAAATTTGACCAGGAATCGGCCATTCGACTGTGTTTATCTTTTGAGGCCATTACGACACAGTTAAAAATCGATTTGAGATTAGAGATAGGTAGGTTCGACTGAAATGTGTGGCTAATCATGGGTAATATCACTAAATTGAAAAATTCTCGTCGGCCGGCACTAAACTGATTTTCCTATTGTTTTGGTACCTTGTATCTATATTTGAATCCTCAAGATTTTCATGACAACCGAGAGTCGCCAATGTGTTGAGTGGGTTCATTGTGATTCAAAGAAAATCGACCACGGGTCATTTGCATTAAAAATTTCTGAAAGTTACCCGATAGTTTAGGTCACGCTAAAATTGCGCCAAATTGAAATTAACCGCAAATTTGAGTTCGATTTCAGAAATTGAAAGTTATGTTATGTCACAATAAATTCTAGGAGCGTCGACTCAATCTTAGAAGATTTTTCTGCAAATCGAGACTTTTTGATAAAAAGTCGAGGTAGGGTCGTTTTTATGCGAGAAAAGTCAAAGATCATTTTTGGTCGCAAATTTGGAAAGCAAGTGGGATTAATTGGGGAGGAAAAATACCAATTTCATCATTGGTGAGTCAATTGATTTTATTTAGGCCGAATTGTGTTGAATTGAGTAAGAACAAGTGTCCAATTGAGGGGGAAATGCTAGAAATTCGTAACTCCCCCTTGCCTAGGATTTTTGGACCATTTCAAGAGTTGTAATTGAAGCATGGGTGGCTAATTTTGGGCCAAGGGTTGCAGATGGTGGTAGAGGTTGGTCGAATGGACATTTGAAGAGAAAATTTGGCCAAGTGGACCCCTTGTCCCCTTATCCCTCCCTCTCTCTTGCCCTCAACTGGCCGGCCATCACCATTTCCCTCTCCCTTGCTGTTTCAAAAGCCCTTAGCAGCCATGGAAGACCACCAGAGCAGCTAGCAACCCTTGGAGTCGCACGACACCACCGCCCTCTACCGTTCGCCGTTTCCACCCCCGTCCGTATGCCGCATGACCCTGACGCCCCTGTTGCTTCCAACCGTCTATTCTGCCATCCAGGGTGCTGCCAGGGCTGGGTGGAGCTCAGTCGGAGCTGTCCCGCCTCCATTCAGCCACCATGAGCCCTTGTTGTTGACCACTCGACCTCCTCAATCCTTCACCGGTCTTGTTTGCCTCAATCGGCCCTTGTTTCTCTCTTTTGCAGCCCAAAATAGAGAGCAAGTTGGTGGGTTTTCCAACAAAGGTTTGGCCCATTTTGAGGTGGTTCCGAACCTCGGTTGCCAAGCCTACTTTGGAGAAAGTTGTCCTCCATTGCATCCCCGTTGATTTGAACCGACCAGATCGCAAAACAAGTGAGTTTAACTCACTAATCCTTGCTTAGTAGGTTAATCATGCTTAAGGACTGTTTAGTTTAAGCTAAGATGGATTAGGTGGTTAGTTAGATTATATCAATGAAATTTAATTGTATATTGATGCATGCTAGGTGGATAGTTAGTGAAATTAACGAGTAAATAGACTCTAGTATTTATTTAACAGGTCACAAAAATTTTCCGAATCCGTTTCAGCGTCCAATTAGACATTATGAGCCTAAGTTGGATTTATTTTCATTTATTTAATAATTTCCGTAATTAATTAATTAATTAATTAATTAATTTTCCGGAAATTCAATCGGGATGGCTAGTGACCGAAATTTCGTGTTGATTGTAGTGGTGCTTTCTGTTTATTTAATTGAGCACTAAATTGTGAAATTTGAGTGCAAGTAGTGATTGTGAGTCATTATTCCAAAAAAATGGACAACTTGGGTAATTGATTGGGAAATTGCCGTGTGAGACTGTGAACTAGATCAAGAGAACCACCGGAGTATGGTTATGTTGAGTGGGGACGTGATTCCACTAAGTCTAAATTGCTCGGTGGGACTGTGATTACCACCAAATCTAGAAACTTGCTCGGTGGGGCCATGATTACCACCAAATCTAGAAACTTGCTCAGCAGGGCTGTAATTACCACCAAGTCTAGGAAATTGCTAAGTGGGGTCGTGATTACCACTAAATCTAAGATATGTCGAGTAGGGCTATGATTGCCACTAAATTTAAGTTATGCCTGTGAGGCCGAGTTTCATAATTGAAGCGATTAATGGAATTGACCGTGTGAAAGTCCTAATGACATGTAATCGACTAGGTCGATTGATTAATAAATCGATTTGAGTAAATGAGTTGATTTGTTGATGTGACTCAATGAAATTATGAATTGTGTTGAATTGTAGGGAGAAACTGAGGCCAAGGTAAGTCCTCTGACCCGTATTGTGCTTAGGTAGCTCTTAGGGTGTATTTTCTTCCTAATCGAGTCTTAGGGGGTATAACTCGCTAAGATGTAGTTTCACCCCGTTGTAGGACAACATTTTAAGTCCCTAGATGACAGCTCCTCCGAACCCTCCTGATTATTTTGGGCAACCTAAGAAGTTCACTGAGATAAGGTACCATATTTCGATACACCACCACCCCAAGAGTCTAGAATATGTGCTAATAAAGTCCACGGTTTGGGTTGAGGTGGGTGAACCCCAAAAGGTGCCCCACCATTACTGGGAGTGGTATCGCCATTATTTTGATGGACGAAGGGAAGGTCCTGTACCGGAATTCGAGGTACCCTTGTATGCATTGGAGGTTGCATTTGGGAAGGGTACGGCTAACCCTAAGGATGGCTCGGTGGTGGATGCGAAGGATCCTAAGCTCGAGGGCAATTCTAACTCTCTGGTGTACTTAGCCGTGGGCTCTAGCTATAGCGAGGAAGAAGGAGAGATTGTTGAGGAGGAAGAGAACCTGGAGGAGGACCCAGAGGAGGATCCAGAGGAGGATTGAAAACCCCACCCTTGTCTGCAAACATTGTTTTCTGAACTGGTTTTCGTAGGACCTGAAGTTAGTGTTTGTATTGTGGTATATACGACTTTGGTTGTTTGTATAAAAGTGTGGTTGTGGTTTTTCAGGTTTCAAAAATATGGCCCTACTTTTTTATCACATTGTTTTATTGTCTAGGGATTTCATATCTGCTTTCGCATGTGTATTAAGATGAACAGAGTTGGTGATGTGTCCTAAGATGTCACTATTTAATCGACCAAGCCTAGATGGGTGCGCGCTAGAGGATTGGGGCGTGACACCCTCATTGCCACTGCCTCCCCGCCATCGCCGGGAAGGGCCAGCGATGGTGGGGGGAGGGTCAGCTGGGATCGCCAGGCCCTCAATCGTGTGCTTCCTTCCTCTTATATATATATATATATGTATGTATGTATGTATGTATTTCAATGAAATTAATTTTATATTAAAAGTCAAATTTGCGCCAAAATGACATCGTTTTTGCATTTCTTTTTTTTGTTGAGTGAGCTCTTCAACGAGCCACGTAGGCAAACATAATTAATAAAAAATTGCCATATAGGATTTCTAGTGGGGTTTGCCGAAGATGGCATTTAAGTGTCCCATTTCTTTTTAAAAAGTGGCACTTAAGTGTTTCATTGTGCCAAGTTTTAGCATATGGGATGTACTTTTGCCTAATTGATTAACTTTAATACTTGTCTCTTGGATGCAATACATGAGTGCGTCATGGCTTGGATTGCATGGTGAACAATATTGCATGTACATGGCATAACTTTTCACACAAGGCTATTTACCCTGGACCAATCGAAAAAGGCATGAAGAATATTCCTTAACTTCTATTATGATATTTCTATTGAAGTAAGAAACAGACTTCAATGTAAAAATATGGGCAGATAGAAACCTAGATGGAGGAAGACTGAGATAAAAAGTATGTATATTACCTTTTCTTATTAAAACTGTAGAAGTACATATCTATTTTAAAGTATGTAGAGCCTAATTAATCTTGGCAAGAAATATACATAAAAGAGAATAAATCAATTCCCAATGTACGATATCCCAATAAAACAATTAAGGACAAATCATATCTATCATATTAAATATATGATTTCAATGATATCTTCACCATATCAATTAAGGGGCAACGATATCTCCAACACTCCCCCTCAAGCTAGTGGCATATACACATTGAGGACGCCTAGCTTACTTAATAAATACACATGTTGCCTTTGACACAAAAGTTTGGTGAAGATGTTTGTAGGTTGCTCTGTCATCCTTATTCCCATTATCTCCATCACTCTAGCCTGGAGTTTGTCTCTAATTAAATGCTAGCCAACTTCAATATACTTTGTTCTTTCATGAAAGCTAGATTCACTATGGTTTAAGTGCAACATTGTTGTCACAAAATAGAGTTGTTGGTTTCCTCACCCATAAACCGAGATCTTGAAGTGATCCCTTTATCTAGACAATTTCACAGCTAGTGTTTGCCATCGGTTGATATTCTGCCTCGGTGGATGATAATGAAACAATCAATTGTTTATTTGTTTTCCACCAGAGAAGTGAATTACCAAATTTGACATAGAATCTCGTTACTGAGATTCTACTCCAAGGGCGAGAAGCATAATTTGTGTTATAATATACTGTCGTTTCTATGTTATTCTCCCAAGACAATAGTATTCCCAATCCCGAACACCCTTTCAGGTGTTTCACTACTTTTTTTGTAGCATTCATGTGGGAGTGTTTTGGATCATGCATGAATTGACTGAGACTTTGGACCACATAGCATAATCAGGTGTGGTCATAGTGAGGTAGATGAGCTTCATGACAAGTCTCTAGTATGCTGAGGGATCCTTAAGTAATGGATCCTCATTCAATGGTGACACTTCCTTGTCATATTCAGCTGTTGTTAACTTAACATCCTACTCAATTGAAATGATAGCTAGTTTGGAACCAAATAGTCCTACTTTCTATATAATTTTTAGGAGAAATTAGCGCCGATTGAGACAAAGTCCTTTATCTAATCATGCCATTTTAATCCCTAGAACATATTTGGGTAATCCCAAATCTTTAGAGTTTGGGACACCTGGAGTGCCATAACTTCGTACGAAGGGACACTTAAGTGTCATAACTTCGAAAATGTACACTTAAGTGCCAGTTTCGAAGTTAAATGGAACACTTAGGTGCCACTCCGGCAAAAATCCGGCCAAATGGCTGACGTGGCAATTTTCCAACGAGTTTGGTCCAAAACGGCGTCGTTTTGCATACTGACGTGGCCAGAAAATGCAAAAACAAAGCCATTTTGTGTATGATGTGTAAACAATAATATAAAAATTAATTAAATTAAATTTAAACTTAACTTTATTTAAAATATTCTAAAAATTAAGAAACTAAAAATAAATAAATAAACAAATAAATAAAGATGAGGCCAAGGGGCGGTTGAGGGCTAAGCCCTCGCCGCCGCCGCCTCCCTACCATCACCGAGAAGGGCCGGCAATGGAGGGGGGACGGTCGGCCGGGGTCGCCGGCCCCCGCTTGACATGCATCGAGGGCTCACGGCCCTGCCGCCTCCCCCGCCGCCGCAGGAAGGGGCGGCGACGGAGGGGGAGGGTTGGCCGGGTCGTCGGCCCTCGGCCGGCGGCGGGGCCCGCGAGCCCTTGCCCGGATCTGAGGCGGGTCGCGGCCTCGCTCGGATCTGGGCGAGGTCGCCGCCTCGCCACCTCCTTGCCGCCGCGAGGAAGGGGCCGGCAACGAAGGAGGGAGGGTCGGTCGGGGTCGCCAGCCCCTAGTCGACTAGCGGCGAGGGCCACGAGCCCTCACCCCAAATCCGAGCGAGGGCTCACGGGTCCTCGCCGCTATCCAAGAAGGGGTCACGGCCCTAGTTGCTGGTCGGCGAGGGCTGGCGACCCCGGCCGACCCTCCCCCTCCGTCACCGGCCCTTCCCGGCGGCGAGGAGGCGGCGGTGGCAAGGCTCGGCCCTCGGCCACCCCCTTCGGCCTCCTCTTTTTAAAAAAAAAAAAAAAAATAGAATATTTTAAATAAAATTAAGTTTAAATTTAATTTAATTAATTTTTATATTATTATTTACACGTCGGACATGAAACGGCATTATTTTTGCATTTTCTCGTCATGTCAACGTGCAAAATGCTGTTTTGGACCAAACTCGCTGGAAAATTACCACGTCAGCCATTTGGCTGGATTTTCGCTGGAGTGGCACCTAAATGTTCCATTTTACTTCGAAACTGGCACTTAAGTGTCCTCCCGTACCAAGTTATGACACTTGGGCTGTTCTTCTGCCTAAATCTTTAACATGAAAAGTGGAATGCAAATACTTCTTAAATTCCTTGATGGTAGATTCGTCATTCCTCATTATCAATATATCGTCAACATATATCAACAAGTGGATGGATGATGTACCTCGACTTCATGTGAATAAGGCATAATCGTATCTTGATCGCTTGAACTTTGCAGCCGTGAGTGCATTGGTAAATTTGGCATAACACTAACAAGATATTTGTTTGAGTCAATATAGGGATTTATGAAGACGACATACCAATCCTTCCCCCATCTCTATAGTCCCAATGGAAGATCTTCATAAATTTCCTCTTCCAAATCCCCATGAAGGAAAGCGTTATGAACTCATCTGGCATAAAGGCCAATCATAAAAAAGTAACAATGAAAATAAATGAATGAATGGTGACTCCCTTGACTATTGGGGAAAGTGTCTCCTAATAATCGAAACCTTCTTGTAGTGTGAATCCTTTGGCCACTAGCCTAATCTTATATTGTTTGATGGAACCATCTACTTTGTATTTGATTTTGTAGACCCATTTATACCCAATGGGCAGCCAATTGAGTTGTAAAGAAACAAAATCTTAAGTCTTATTTTCCATGAGGGCTTGTATTTCATGTTCCATGGTTTGTTGCTAGCAGGGATCTTGAACAGCTTCGTTGTATGAGGATGGTTCCTGTTCTTCATATATTCTACTTATGTAGCTTCAATGTTTTGGTGATAGATGAGCAAAGCTAATATAAAAGGAGATGGGATAGTGTGCACCAGATGATTTTGAGGTAGAACAAATATGGTCCTTCATCCATTTGGGTGGTCACATTGTATAGTCTAAATGTCTAGGGGACACAGCATCAGTCTAGATGGGTGGCCCATGAGAGGCATGATTGATAGGGCTTGATGGGAAAGCCATAGAATCCTCTAATAATAGAGTTGGTATTGTACTGTTCATTTCCAATGATGTATTGGAATCAATTCTAGATGCAGGAGGCGCCATATGGAGGAACCATAATGAGCCGTGAGGGTGATAAGTCTTCCTCACTTAAGAATGGACATTGGTTGCCTATTTCTTCCAGTCACTTTTATGAAGATATTTCATTTTTGAAAAGGAAAATATCTTTATAAAAAATAACATCCCTACCCACAAAAAATTGTCCAATCTATGGAGCAAGAACCAAATATCCCTTTTGAAAAATAGGATATCCCATAAATAAGACATGTAGGTGATGAATATCCGATTTTTTGCCAAAGGGTAGCTCAAAAGGGGTTCATCCATTTAGGGTCCAAGATGTTGTGATGTTTCAAGAAAGGGAGTTTGGTATTTGAGGGCATGAGCCACCTCTAAAAGATGGCGATGTTTTCTCTTGACAATCTCGTTTTGCTTAGGTGTGTAGACACAAGAACTCTCATTAAGCAACAGGATATACCAGCATAGCTAGCCATTTTGTCTTGGGTTCCCAATTGGCTTAGAGCTTTCATAATCTACTAGAATTGATCGTGATTGATGGGCTGGCTAACTCTAGTATTTGCTGTGACTGGAAAATCTCGACCTTTTCTTTCTTTGTTGTATGATAAGGATGTTTGCCATAATTGCAAAATTTGCCTTTTCCTTTGTTGGAGTTTTGGCCGTTGGATGCTTTCCATGCAGGTGCTGACGTGGCATGATACGTGCTGTCTGATTTGGGCACAGCCAAGATAAAAGATGGGCCATCAAATTGCACCGCTCGCCTTGGACCGTCCAATCTCATGATCAAATCTTGGCCATTCATCTGTGTTGGGTCTCGCGTGTCTTGGGCAGTTTGATCTTAGGGACACGATTAAATCATGTCCGTTTGTTTTGAACGAAGAGTTGAGGTTATCTTCTTCGCTCGAGAACCCTAGAACTGTGCGAGGAAGACGTCCATGGCCGAACCTCGCCATGGCATGTCACTGCTACTGTGTTGCCTTTGCCGCAAGGGAAACATGGTCGCCGTCAGGTACTTCGTAGATGCAAGATGTTGGGATTTTTCTTGCACAACCAATTGGTAAATTCGTCTAAGCGAAGGTACAAGATCCATGGCTAGGATTTGACTCCGAAAAGGTAAATATCTTTTGTTTAGTATGAGTAGGAATCTAGTTACCTTCTCCCTATCCTTGATTGCTAGATATTGTGTTAGTGTAGCCTCTAATCCTTCAAGCTTTTCTACCGCCATCTTGACTTCATTCCAAAGGACCAATAGTTAGCTGAAAATGGCAGTGATTGAGAGGTTGCCCTATTTTAGCTCCGTAGGGCTTAGGTTATTCCAAAGATTTTTGCCCTATCAAGTTTGCTTTACATTTCTTTGATATTCTCCCAAATTTTCTTCATATCCTCAGTTGGGGGTAGTCCGGAGGCGACCTCTAGGGCGAGGCAGTTGCCAATTCATGTTCAGACGAGTTGGTTGCATTTCCTCCATTGCTGTGCAAGCCACTTGTCAAACGGAATTGGCATTATTTCGTCGATAATTTAGTCTTTATTTTTTGTGATTAGAGCACGCCGGAGCTCTTGGAACCAAAAGGAAAATTTTCCAGTCCCGAGAGCTGTTGCGCAATGAGGCCCAATTTTGGACTGTCAGTGGCAGGGGTATAGAAGGGTTTCTGTTAGTTCTAGCCGGCTATCGGTGGCAACTGGAAAAGGAAGAAACCGGGTTTGTAGACGGAAACAAAGTTTGCCCCAAAACCCAATGGACTCGATCCGATTTGGTTCGAGAAATGCCAACTCGGTTCAAGGACCAGGTTGGGCTCGAAAATGGGATGTGGGCCTCCTTCTAACCCATTATTCTCCACAGAGCCCGTTTAAACTGGGCTTGGTGAAATTGTTTGGTGCTGAATGGGCTAAACCTGGACAGGGACCCATTGGACGTATGAGCCTAGAAATCATTGCCCTGAATGGGCCTGTGTAAGATTTGGTCTTGGGAAGATTTGCCCTATACAAGGCTGAGCCGAGTTTGGTAGTTTAGTTTGTCCTTCCTCCGTCTAGCCTTCTTCGGTGATATTGGATGTGTCAAGGTGTGGATCCAAGGGAGGATCATTGAAGGGCTTTCGGGGTTGTTTAAAGAACCGGACTTTTTTTTTTTGGTCGGAATGAACCGGACTTTGAATTATGATTTCTTGGCATTTGTCTTTGCAGGCTAAAAAACGGTTTGCATAAGCTTATTTTGACTGCTCTGATACCATGTGAAAATATGGGCATATAGAAAGCTAGATGAAGGAAAACTGGGATAAAAAATATGTATATTGCTTTTTCCCAATGAAACTACAGGAGTACATAGAGCCTAATTAAGCTTGGAATGAAATATACAGAAAAGAGAAAATCAATTCCTGATGTACAATATCCCAATAAATTAATTAAGGACAATCATATCAAATATATGATTTTGATGATATCTTCACCATATCAATTAAGGGGCAACGGTATCTCCGATGTTCAACATGAAAAAATTTGAAATCGACTCCAATTGGTAAAAGGAAATTGCTGTGTTTGAAACAAACTTGTGCTTATACGGAGTCTTAAGTTAAACTTTCCATTCTTGACCGCAACTCCAACACAGAACCAATTTCTGATCTGCAATATTCGGTTTTGAACTTTCATGTTTAGGGCTTAGACACAAATCAATTCGGATCGAGTTTGTTCCATGAGCTCAAACTTGAGATATCCTTTAACAAGTAGAACGAACCAAAAACATTAAGAAAAAAAAAAATATATATATATATATATATCTCTGCAAATGATGGATAATGTCGGATGATCAATTGAAACTAGTGATTGGGAGGATTTGCGGTGTCCGAAAATTTCATTGTCGCCGAGTCATCAGTGAAGCGATTCGCAGCACCATCCTGAGGCTGGCCTACAGAGGTCCTGCTCGCCGTCCCGTCCTCTTCCCAGTCATCATAATGGAAAGTCTCAATTCCCCACCAATAAATGGAAGCGAGAACAACCCAGTATGTCATCGAACGGATTCGAAGACGCCTGGTCAGATAGAAGTGAGGGTACCCTAACAATTTAGTACCTGAGTTAATCAGGAGGATAACGAGTCCCGAATAAAATATGGTGTTAGCAAGCCATGGGAGTTTGCCAACAGTCAAGGTGACGCCAGTTATGAAAGCGATGGACATCGCCAGGAGTGCGACTATAAGCTGCAGTTTTGAGTACGAGTATGCAGTTAACGCCCTGTGGGCGTCTTTTTGCTGCGCCAACACGAGGTTGACGACCGCAGTCATTGAGAAGATCATCGCAATGGTGTTGCAAATCACGAAAGCCTGGAACATTCTCTTGTCCAGCATTGTAGCCATGCCGTGGTCATCTTTGGAGGCCGTGTCAATGCCGTTAAATCCTCCAGGAACTGTGAAACCAGCTGCGAAAGTCACAGTGACCACAAGCGCTGCCACCAGCAGACGGGTATTGATCAGATCCTTCATGTCGTCCATGTCTGGCTTCCTTGCATTAATGTCTACTATCGGATACTCTTTATTTCGAACTTCCGGCCTTTGTACGATTATGTCTCTGTTCACGGCTGATGCAGCGCTTAGCACCCTGAAAGCCAATACCTGAGATCGGAAGCATATCAAAAATCAAAAAAGAACAAATTGTTACCACATCGATAATGGGAATGAACTACCGGAATACTCATTCAAAGGAGAACTTTCAATTGCAAAGCTCTTTTTGAAGAAGTAACCATGGAGTACAGGTTCATTTTAAATGAGAAGAAGCATGAATGAAATGTATATGGTTATTGTAGTCATAGGTTGACTTTATGGTAATGTTATGAGATAATCCATACTTAGAGTGGTCATATTTGCCCCATTGACCCCTGGCTATTTAAGAAAAAAAGAATGGAACATTGACAACCGGCGCTTTTTGTCCATGGCTGTATCTATATAGACTCTATCAATGGAGATATCAAACAATTTATCTTTACATTTGTTAGATGACACGTCGCTTGTTTCTAACCGAGGACATATTCACGGCCACAAACTTTAACTACCTCCTATTGAGACTAAATTAGAGCTTTTACTATTGAGAAGACATTAGACAAGTAATTTTGAAGATTGACAAATCTTATCCAGAGTAAAGACTTTGATTTTGATAATAAGTATTTTTCAAGTGGAAAGTCTGACGAGTTATATAAGATATTATCAATCAAAATGACAGTTGTGGCTTAATTATTTCCTTCCATGTATGTTCTATCAAACTGCTAGGAAGGAGTCAATATACTTGTGCAATAGCGAGTGGCAATTGATTGGATTTCTTACCTTATATATAATAAGTTCCAAAGGAAAGTTTTTCCCGAAATTTCTCTCCAAAATTTGGATTTCTTGGAATGTTAGACTTGAAGCAAAGCATCATTTTCTAATTAAAGTACTCAATTTGTGACATCCCAGATTTTCAGTCATGTTCTCTACTGAATAAATCGAGCATTTCATTGATGCGCCTATAGGGCTATTCTCAAAACTGATCACTCTCGAGATAACTAGACTATATGAGGAAATCATTAAGGATTTTAAGGCAAATATACTTGAGAATTCGATTAGAAATCGACTTCTCGACCGTACTCATCTTTAGAGGCTATTACAGCACAGTATAAAATCGATTTGAAATCAGAGAAAGGTTGGTCCGATTGAGATGTATGACTAATCGTGGGCGACACCACTAAATTGGAAAATTCTCGTCGACCGACACTAGACTAATTTTCCTATTGTTTTGGTACCATGTAATACGTATTTGAATCCTTGAGATTTTCACAATAACCAAAAGTTGCTAATAAGTCGAGTGGGTTCGTTGTGGTTCAAGAAAATCAACCACAGGTCATTTGCACTGAAATTTTTTAAAAGTTACCTAATAACCTAGGTCATGCTAAAAACGCGCATAGTTGAAATTAACTGTGAATTCAAGTCCGATTTCAGAAATTGAAGTTTCTGTTATATCACAATAAATTCTAGGAGTGAGATTTTCTACAACCCAACACTTTTTGGGAAAAAAAGTCGTCACCAGGTTGTTTTCGTACAGAAAAGCATAGGATTGTTTTTTATGGCAAAATTGGGAAGCAAGATGAATGTATGGGTGAGGAAAAATGTCAATTGAAGCATTGAGGTGTCAATTTAATTTATGGAGACCAAATGAGGATAAATGGAGCAAGACTTAGTAACCAATTGAAGCCAAATGTTGGAAACCGTTTCATAGTTTTTCCTTAAAATTCGGATCAATTTTCAAATTCTTGAAAAACTGTTCTTTTAAAGTCGTGTTTGCTCATCTTCCTTAAAAAAGAATCTCTTGTTTCTTCTTCATTCTCCATTCCTCTTTCGCTGAAATACTTCTCCGCAAAAACTCTCTTTCTATCGAAAAGATCGAAACTTTCTTCTTCATTCCTATCAATGGCCCCAGAGTGTGTTCAAAAATCAAAGCCTAGACCTTTAGCATCAAGAAGATCAAACCGCATTACCGGAATGCAATTTAGGGCAAGAGGAAGTACTGATCACTTCGATATTTCCAACTCATCCAATAGCGTTGAAGGTATCATCGGCAAAGAAACTTTTTCTGAGTTCTTACAGTTGAAATCTATCATTGTATCTCTCAAGACTTTGGGAAACAATGAGGATGTGATCACTAGCCTATTGGCCAAGCACGGTTTCGAAAATGAGGAAGTTCTTGAACTCATGTTTGCAAACCTTATTAGAAGCTTTCCTCAAATAAACATTGGTGACTGGAGTGGTGTAAGCACTAAGAAGGGGAAGAAGGAAGTAGCAGAAACTCCCATCTCTAAGAAAAATTCTGATTCTAGGGAGGGATGGAGGGGTGACAATGATGAGAAGTATGCAAACTTCAAAAGAAAATTGACTAGTTATGTGGCCAAAGGAAATCGTACTGGGAAATTAATCAGGTCCAAAGAACATCTGGAGTATTTCAATTCTCTGATGCATAGAGGAATTATCAATGAAAGGACTGTGGATTTTGACTTCTTTGAATCTTCTGACATCAAAATCAAACATTATTTTGATAATGTTTGATGATTGATCTTTGTGTCAACGAGTTCTCAACTTATTTGGCCTTAATTGCATACTTTTACTCTAGTCTTGCATTCTATTCTGCCGATACAATTGAGTTCATTGTTTAGATATAGTCTATCTTCTTCAAGCTTGGGATTTAGCAAAATTATGGGAGTAACGCATTTAGATTTTGAGCCTATTGATATTGATCCAGATGTTGCCTATAGATCTTTCTCTGGAATTTCTAATTTCTCTGAGGATACAATGTCTCATGTTTCTCACTATTTGTTTCCTGTTAAGCAAATAGTTCTTCGCAAAATTATTGTCAATTGTCTAAGACCTAAAGGCTGTTCAAAGATTGATGTTTCTCGGTATGAAGCCAAGTTTATATGGGCTATTCCAAATCATCATCCCTTTTCTCTCGCACATCTAGTTATACATCACATGTACAGAACTGTGCTGAAGAACAAAGGTCGGTTACCTTATGGTTCTTTAATTACAAAGATTTTCAATCATCTAGACATTGGGATTCTAGAAAGATTGAGTGAATTGCAGCTACCTTTGATGAATGTGGGAGAGAATATGATGAGAAAAATGAGTTTTAGATTTACTGATGAGGGTTGAAAGGATAAAAAGGAAGACCACTAAAAATAGATGTCAATGACAACATTCCAGAACTTCCTTCGCCACCCACAAAGAGAAGGAAGACTGCTGCTTAGAAAAAAGGTCCTTAGGCTTTCTTAAATAGGCTAAATGAAGAATTCATCGAGGAGTTGAACTTAAAGGAGGGTAAGGAATATGATGATCAGGACAATTTGATTGATGAATATCAATCTGATGAGAAGGATGATGATGAAAGAAGGGAACAAGATGAGGAAGGAGAAGGAATAGGAACATCTACTGACCAATGTTGATCACCGAATAGGACAAGGAACAAGATGCTAAAAATGAGATAAAAAAAAAAAAAAAAAAAACCTATTAAAGCTCCTTTGCCTCAAAAAGAAAAAGTGTGACATCCTAATTTTCAACCCTGTTTTCGATGAAATGAAATGGGCTTTTCATCAATGCGTCTATGGCCATTTTCTCTAAGTTGGCCACTCATGAGATAACTAGTCTATCAGGTGAAGTCGTTAAGGAATCTAAATGTAACAGACTTGAGAATTCGACCAGAAACCGACTGCTTGACCGTGCTAATCTGCAAAGGTCAATACAACACCGTTGAAATCGATTATAGACCGGAGATAGGTTGCTTGCATGTAATTAAAGTGTGGGTAATTCCACCTAATTGCAAAGTTCGTGTCGAATGGCACTAAATCGATTTTTCTGTCGGTTCTGTATCTTATGTCCGTATTTGAAACTTTAAGGTTTTTACGACAACTGAGAGTTGCCTATGAGTCGAAAATACACAATGTGGATCAAAATAAGTGACCACAAGTCAAATGTGCTCAAAATTCCTAAAAGCTACCCTGTAGATTAGGTCACGCTAAAATTGCGTCTAATTGAAATTAACCACGAAATTTAACCCGATTTCATAAATTGAAAGTTCTGTCTTGTCACGATTTATTTTAGGAACATCAACTCATCCTTCAAAGAATTTTCGGCAAACTTGAATTTTTGGCGAAAAATCAAGATTTGGTGAAATTGGACCGAGAATTTGAATAGGCCAAATTGTGTGCACTTTTGGCCTTCAAGTTGAACCAATTGGTGAGGAAAATTATGAAATTTGATGTGGGCATCCTCCTTGACATTATGGCCATTTATTTGAAGTCATTTGGAGTGAGATTGAATTGAATTTGAAGTGAAATTGAAGGGAAATGCTTGGAAATTCGTAGCCATGGGGGGGCTACAACATTTTAGCACCATTTGAGGCTTGTTGGAGAAGTCTTGGAGGGAAATGGCTGTGGATGAGGGCTATGGACTTTGGGGGCCTTGTGATGATGAGTTGGGATATTTATTGAAGACTTTGGTGGCCTTCCTCCTCCTCAGGCTAACAGCAGCAGCCACCTTCTTCTTCTTCAGCTTCTTCTTCTCCTTTGTTGCTGTTTTAGAACTAGAAAACCAGCGAGAACCAACCAACCTCACCGAGCTAGCCCTTGCAGCCGTCAATCACCGGTACTACGCTCGCCCGAGCCACCTGCCTCTCACTGTCTGCACAACCGTGAGCGCCAAGCCCATGTGTCCAAGTCGCCGGTTCTATGCCTGCTTGCCGTCCGCTAGGCCCTCTGTCTTGAGCCCTTGTCCATTGAAGCCAAGCCGTCATCCGCCGTCACCAGCTCACATTCGTTACCCCTACTCACCTATAGTCGTCCTCGTTGCCATTCGCCATTCGCCAGCTGTCCTAGCTCCTCTCGAGCCGGTCTTCCAGCAACTCAAGCAGTGAGCTACAAGGGCTATTTTCAAGCTCTTTCGAGCCTCCCTTGGCATCACTCTAGGCTTGAGTCTCACTCGCCTCCGCGTTGCCGTCGTCATGAACTCACTGGCTTGCTAATCCGATGAGTTTACTCTCTAAACTCTATTTAGGGAGTTAATTATGCTTATGGTAAGTTTAGTTTAGCTTAAGATTGGTTTAGGTGGTTAGTTAGGCTAATTAGGCTGTTAGATTAGTTTAATTAAGGATTAATTAGATTGTATGATTTATCTAGCTTAGTGCATTATTTAATTAAGTCTAGTTAGGTGGTTAGATTAATGTTTAAAGCTTAATTAGTGCATTATTTAATTAATTCCAATTAGGTGGTTAGATTAATGTTTAAAGCTTAATTAGTGATTTATTGAATTATTTTGCATTTATTTAATTAATTTTGTAATTTATTTAATTATTTATTATTTTTCGAAAATTAAATCGGGATAGCCGGTCGTTACAATTTCATGCGATTGTCATCGTGTAATTAGTTTGTGCAATTAATTGCTAGATTTTACAATTGAGTGAAGATTGTGATTTTTGAATTATTATTTCAAAATTTTGGATTTTCGGTATTTAATTAGAAAATATCAAGTGTCGGTTTTGACTCCAAAAATGTTTTTAAGTACTATATAAAATAGTGAGATTTTAAAAGAAATGATATCACTTTTTTTGGTTCGATCTAACAGTGTGCCCACACATGATTATTTTACTAGGTGCTTTTAATACGAAGAAATAGGCCAAGCACATTACTTTAATTGAGACATTTGAGTGCAATGCACAATATCCTTGGTTGGGATTGGATGTGCGTGTGTTGGTTAAGAGAATCCGTCACCCGATGTGTGTTGGATGGACGATGCTCCTATATGGAATGCCCCACATCAATAGATGCCAGTCGCAATAGAAGCTAGGTCAATACTCCTTCGGGATTGTCGTCTAGAGGTAGACGTTGCCGTGCTCAATATGGTGAGACGATTCTCGGTTACGCCGGAAGACCGCCGAATGTCGAGTAGGCCGTGCCCGTGGGGCCATAATCAATTGGAACACGTGACTAGCTGAGATAATCACACCTAATTATGGGACAAAATTGTGTGGCACAGAATGGGACGTGTCATAACAATTCGGCCTTATAATCAAGACCTTTATGATTGTTTGAGATATAAGTTGAGGCGTTCCAATTGTTGAGTGTTATTATTGCATATATCTGTTATATGAACTGTACTAATGTGTAGGAAAGAACTGAGGCGAGGTGAGTCTCATTGGTTGTGTGGTTAGGGCATCGAAGATCAAGAAATCAATCTTTCAGAGAAAGCTACAATTTCTCAGGGCGAGCTATAAGGAAATATGAAGTTTTTGTTTATGCTATTTGGAAATAGGAAGTTTTGGGATTGACTTGTATACCATGGATGCATTTTAATATTATGGTTTGCCTATTATGCATTGTAATATTCTTTTTGGTTGCTAACAAAAAGATGGTAAAGATGACCTAGCAGAACTTGCAGGTTTTATACATGGTTTTTTTTTTTTTAATACATTATTGCACTAACAAGTTTTTCTGCAGGATTCTTTGAAAGACTTTGAGTATGAAATTGACAGGATTGGTTATAAGATTCCTTATCTCCTATCTTTTTAATTCCAGAGCATTATCTATAAGAATCTTGCTCAAATTCTTTCTATTTAAATATTTTTGTAGCTTGATTGCACTATATTTAAAATCTGACCATAAATAGAGCTATTCAATTTTAAATACTTTTAAGCTTTGAAAGCTCTACTCGGAAAGTTTTGTCATAATAAAAATGGGGTGATTGTTGACAAAACTGATTCGGAATAAAGACTTGGATTCTAATGATAAGTATTTTTAGGTGGGAAGTTTGATGGAGTGTGATCAGATGTTATCAATCAAAACCAAAGTTCTGGCTAAATTATTTCCTTCTATATATGTTCTATCAGACAACTAGGAAGGAGTCAATATACTCATGTAATGGCTAGTGGTAATTGATTGGATTCTTCATCTTATATATAAGGAGCTCAAAAGAATTTTTTTCTGCAAAATATCTCTTGACAATTTGAATTTATTGGAACGTTAGACTTGAGGCAATCCAAATTGAAGTACTCGATTTATGAAAACCCAAACTACTGTATGGGTGGTAGAATCTATGGGAAGCTTCATCCTCGACAACCTTGAAGCGATTAGATCTTCTAAGCAAGATCCAAGCCAACGGGTAAATTGGCTGGACAATCCTCTTGAAGATATGTCCAACAGTTAGCTTGGATAGGGAGGAGTATAAAAGGAGATTTCGAAGTTGAAAGGAATAAGAGAGCACGAGAAACTCGAAGCTTATAATTCCAAAGTCTAAAGAGTATTTCCAATCAAATGCATTCTTCTTTGTAAGCAATACTGTGTAATCACTTAGAGATTGAAAGTGTGTGAGGTGTCGTTCACACGAGGTTGAGTAATCATTACTTAGATCTTGTAACTTCTAATTGATTTGTATAGTGAAATCTAACTAATAGGCTATCTAAATCAAATCACTATAATCTTGTGTGCAATCCTCTATCACTTACTCTCTTTATTTTACTTTTGATAGAATTAATCACACACTGTTATGATCTAACCAGTGCATGCTTTGTCACCAAGCGTTATACTTTGCAATGTTAGTTTTAAATTTTTCTAATTTTTGCAATATCACCTATTCACCCCCTCTGGGTGATAGATCTAGTCCTAAAATTTACAACATTAATTCTACAGAAGTCTTGATTATTGTAATAAATTGATCAGTGCTTCAACAATCCCATCGACTATGAGACATGATTTGAATACAAGATATGTGCTTAACTAATGTACTAGCATGTGAAATTCCTGTAAGTTGATAAATAAAATAATGACTATCCATTTGACCTACCTTTCGAAACACATACTTATCTTTGATGCCGTCTAGAGCAATGTCAAAAGCAGTCAAGCGTTTGTGGTTGAGAAGTAAGAGCTGAATTCTTTCATCCTGCACAAGAGAAACCAAGGCACCGGGTTGTGAATACATTGCGGCCATGTGCAATGGTGTATTTCCAGCATTATCTCTTTCATTTATCAGCATCCCCAATTCTGGATCGCTGAGTATATATCTCACTGCCGAAGTTCTCCCATATTTGGCTGCAATATGAAGAATTGCTTGTCCTTGCCCGTTTAGCAACTGTGATACCGGTTGCAGCTTCTTGATCAGTTCAACATTTCCCATCTTGCTCGCAATATGAATGGGAAGATCCCCATTCACATCCCGTTCTTGAACCAAATATTCTGTTTCTGGCTGTAAGTGTTCGAATACTCTAGCCTTGCTCAAGAGAGCTGCTATGTGGAATACATTACCGCCTCCGGAGTCGATCATTGCAAATAGCTTCATGTTCCTTTTGAATAGCTTGGCGACTAATTCTGAGATCAGGAACTCCAAATTAGGGATCAAATCAGCAAAACATTCTTTGGTGGATGGGGTTTGCTTGGTTTTGATATATTTCAATACATTTTCGGATATGGACATCTTCATAGTTGCCAATGTCGGATTCGATTGCAATGATGAAACTAGTTGTAGCAATTTTGATAGAATAAACCGCACGCTTTGAAAGTTTTCTTAACCCATTTCCACATTCCTTCTATAGCATGATGGAACATGATTTGTGAGACTTTAGATAAATTTTGAAATGGAATTGTCCAAAAACCCTAAAAATATTTTGTGGCTGCCAATTAATCCTAAAGTTTTGAGTTTGGCCAAATTTAACCTCAAACTTTTGATAATTTTTCAATGTAATCTATTTGACTACTTTGCCCAAAAATAGTAATGTGGCAGTTCAAGCAACGCTGGCTGTCCTACATGGTATATCTGGCCTTGATGTGGACGACTTTTACAACTTTTCTATAAACTTTTCTGAATTTCTTTCCTTTTCTCTTCTTTCTTTTCTTCTTCTCCTTCTTTTTTTTTTTCTCCATTTTATTGTTCATCTTTTTACTTTGTCGGCTGCTGGCATGGGCCATGCTTGCCTAGATCTAGGCAAGGGAGTAACGACCCTTGTTGGCCATCACCAAGGCTAGGTGACCTACTGAGGAAAAAGATTCACAATAGAACAAGGAAAAAAAAAAGAAGGTTGAAAGGAAAGGAAGGAAATGCAAGAAAGAAACATAGAAATTTAAAATTTGTAAAAATTGTCCATGTCAATGCTGACCTCACCACAATGGACAGTTCGCATTGATTGGGTTGCCATGCTATCGATTTCCTACCAAAATTGACTATATGGATTATATTGGAAAATCGTCAAAAGGTGAAGAACTGAATTGGTCAAATTGAAAAAATTTACAATTGAATTGACAACAGTATCATATGTTTAGGACTTTTTGGATAATTTTTCCTCTTTTGAAAGCATCCCATTTATGTATTATGGAGAGACTTTAGCTAAATTTCAGACCATTTCCTTACAAAGCAATGCGGCATGTACTAGGATTATACCATAAAAATCTTACTGAATGACATGGTGATTAATATGGCGTTTCCATGTCATGAAGTATCTAAAGAGTCGGCAAATATAATGTATTGGAAAAAAAAAGAGAGACAACATTTAAATTGCTAGGGCAAGATCAAGAAAACTGAAAA
Source organism: Eucalyptus grandis (assembly GCF_016545825.1). Taxonomy (NCBI): domain Eukaryota; kingdom Viridiplantae; phylum Streptophyta; class Magnoliopsida; order Myrtales; family Myrtaceae; genus Eucalyptus; species Eucalyptus grandis. Next base: position 8,517,415 of record NC_052622.1, on the reverse strand, counting down.
TGATCTTTTACCATTACGTTCGTCGAGTTCTAGCAAATATCAAGCAAATATATTCATCTGTCAAGAACATTCAATGGCCTCCATGGCAACGTACCGAAATACCATTAAATTTCTTCCACCCTCTCTAGAATGAACTTCATCTTCTTCGTAAAGGTCGACACCTATTAAACTCAACTAAGAAATTACTTACTTACGAAATTTTTTTAGTAAAAACTAAGTAAACTATGTGACCAGAATCTCTTTCCGATATTGAATAATGTACAGTTTTTAAATCACAAATCACAGAAGGAAAAAACTCAATCAAAAGAAGAAGTTTTGGCCCCAAAATTTAGAAATTTAGACGTGCTATTAAAGAAGATAAACGCAATTATATATCCGACATAAATAATCTTAAAATTACTAAAATATATTTTTAGTTGGGACAATACGTATGATAATACTATAATATGAAAGTCGGAGACTACAATCACATGAAAATGAAAGTTTAAATACGTGAGTGAATTTTTTCTTGGACATCTGAGTTCTTTGGGTAGTTTACATAATTTAGTGGCATAAAAACTCAAAAAACACGGTGTCAACTATTACATCATTTCCGTTCAAAAAAAAAAAAAAAAACTATTACATCATTCAAAATATTTGTAAATATTAATAAAAGATTATTGTAGTTGAGTGGAACACGATTAGCCCAACTCAAAATACGCGGCACCGCCGTTACATATATAATCGCCACATATATAACATTAAATTGGAGACCCGTGCGTTTTAATGATTTAAAATTTTGCACATTCACATTTTAACGGGGTAATATAATAAGGTAAAAACTTTAAAATGGATAAAAGTGTTGTATGTCTAACGACTTCAGATTAATTAACCAGACAGCAAGTACGTATGAGTAGCATGGGCATCACTTTGCTATTTCTCTCAAATTATATCTCGCTTATTTGAATGTTCATATTATATAAATATTCAATATACAAACAATATTCCTACTATAAGATTTGAAGAGATGCTCTATTATTTTTAAGGGATCTCTTCCTTCTTTCTTCCCAAAATGCTATCATAAAAATTTATCTTTAAAGTCAATTGATGCGGACAAATGCGTAGATCAATAATTTTTTCTTGAACAAGAATAATTTATTGTTAAAGTTCAGCATCTACTTAATTCTTGAATCCTATACCTCATTTCCTTCGTACTTTCTCACTCTTGATCGTTTAAATTTTATATGATATGTGACAATTGCATTCTCAAAATTCAAATATACATATTCATGTCCTAATTTGCACAAGTATACCTGCTATACGCACAAATTCTGTGGAAATAATCTGCACCTAACCAGATTTTATGTGGGGATTTAGTATGTATGAGGACCTTCTATATTTTTGTTGAGATCTCTAAATGGCCAAATGAAAATGCGATTTGATGATGTAAACACATAATTACATGCGCAGAATAAAAGAGACTGTTAAGATTAGGTTCAACTTGAATTACTTGGTGAATTTTATCAACATAGCTAAAGGAATCGTATATAATATAACAATTCGAATAATCTAAAAACTGAATGATTATTTTTTGTGGTGAAATCATGTATGGGTGCATATGTTCCTTTATGGGCTGACTGTTAACCGGAAAATTTAATGAACCTACACAAGTTGTGTGACTCTTATACAATATTAAGAGCAATTGACATGAGTGGTCCCTTAATTTTTCTTCAACATTCGATGTGGTTCCCGAAGTTTTTTATTCAGTCTAAACTCTAACCTTAAAAAAATTTGCTAAATTTAATCCTTCCTTTAAGTGTATTACCGTGTCACGCACATTTTTTCATGTGAAATGCTTGAGCCAAAATGCTTATGTGGACTATCAAGTCGTTCTCCTAGCAAATCGTTTTTTTTTCCTTTCTTCATGGACTATATATATACATATATGTGTGTGTGATGTGGAAGGCATAGATAAACCACATGGAGCCAAAACGCCATATCTAATAGCGTCAAGTTAATAGAAATTATGGTCACCTCAGCTAATGGTGTTAGAAACTTTAACGGAAGGACTATATTAATGGACTTTAAAAGTTGGAGAACTAGATTGAATAAATTGAATTTAGGGACCACATTTAACATTGAAAAAAAAAGTTTAGCGACCATTCATTCGTTACAATAATAATTAATGGGTAGATTTTACAATTTTTGTCATTTAGATGAATGATTAATGAATCAATCAATCAACTAAAATTCTTTCAATAGGCAATTTAACTTGTTTAGTGTCTCTTATATCATGCTATACCTTAATTAACAAATTGCATAAATTAATGGAGGAAAATTCCTGAAGTACATTATTTATGGATTTAGTAGAAAAATTAAGTATTTATTTTAATGACTGTAAAAGGAGATGGGAAGAGAATGGAGCTTTCTGACATTGCCCCCATTAGGGCTTGAAATGGTTTTGAGATTAATCTGACGGGCAAATTTGAAACAAGAGTATGTTACATTATTTACCAAACTAACTTTACTTTGCTATTCAGAACCCCCCGCCCCCACCAAAAAAAAAAAAAAAACTTTACTTTGCTACAAAACTGAAGATATATTTATGTGAATCCTTCAACAAGATTAATTGTTAGATTCTAGATTTTTTTATTGTCGCTCTCAGTATCCAGCTACTCCAATAAGAGGTTTGGAATTTTATGATTCTCGGGAAAATTGACAAAAAATATTAAATCTATTGCAATTGTATCAATTTAGTCTTAAACTTATTTCTTTGGCCAATTGAATCTTAAATCTTTTTTGTAATTATGCAAATTTAGTCTATCCAGCCAAATTTGGTAGGCTCTGCAATTGCAATTATATATTTTTATTAATTCTCTCTCTCTCTCTCTCTCTCTCTCTCTCTCTCTCTCTCTCTCTCTCTCTCTCTCTCTCTCTCTCTCTCTCTCTCTCTCTCTCTCTCTCTCTCTCTCTCTCTCTCTCTCTCTCTCTCTCTCTCTCTCTCTCTCTCTCTCTCATCTTCATCTTCTAGCTCTAGCAACTAGCCAAAGACAAGGGCCGATTGTTGGACCGAGGCGATTGGCTAGTGTAAGCTAGGAAGGGTGAGCTCACCGAGCCACTAGCAAGGCAAGCCCTCCCCGAATATGGCAAAGGCAAGCCTCACCATTAAATTGGCGAGCTCACCCTTGCCCAACCATTGGCAAGGCGAGCCCTTGTTAGATCCAACAAGGCTTAGCCTCGCCTAGTGACGACAAGGTTGAGCTCGCCACTGGCTGGATGAGTTGGCCCTCGCTCAGTGATGGTGAGGCAAGCTCACCATTGGCCAGCTGCTATAATTTGACAATTGGCCCTCCCCTCTAGCCGTCATCGGAAGAAGGAGAAAGGAGGAAAAAAAAAGAGAAAGGAGAAAAAGAAAAAGGAAAAGATAAAAAAATTAATAAAAGAATTTAAAAAATAAAATATTAACAAATTATTGGCTTGCAAAAGGTTTGGCAAAAAAAAAAAAGTATAGGATTGAATCAGCACAATTGTGGAGTCGCCGTGTCAAAAGTTTAGGACTTTTTGATAATTTTCCCTATGATTCTCACAAAAGGTTGATGACCAGATTAGAGACAAGGTATGGTTTACAAATAGATAGATATTTGCCATAAATAGATTTAGGTGCGTACCATAGTCAGAACGCAGAACAGCACCATGAACAGGCGGCAAGCCTTGTATCCTTGATGTTTCAAGCGAGAGAGAAAGTAGAAACTCAAGTATTGTGGAGTCGCCGGTGTCAAGGGCCAGGTACAGTGGAGATTTTTTATCCAAGTTCTCCCAATACACGGGCTCCAAATCTTCTCTCACCAAAAGTTGCACCATGTTGACATGACGATTAAGCACGGCCTCATGCAAAGCGGTGTTTCCATGTTTGTTCTTCATCCTCAGGATTAGGTCAGGGAGGTCTCTTGCCCGGCGAATCAACATTGTGGCCGCTCTAGATTCCCCGGCCCTAGCAGAAATGTGCAGGGGGGTATTTCCCCAATCGTCTTGGCTGGCTATGAGGTGGTCAGGGACAAAATCAACTAGGAGCCTTAGGATGTCGACCTTGCCAACTCCTGCTGCAATGTGGAGCAATGAACCCCTCGATAGCCCCTGGAAATTGAGAATGACAGACGGATGGGCTTGATAGGCAAGCCTTTCGATCGTGGAAATGAACTCTTCAACGTCGGCGCCATTGATGACATCCCCCAGTTTGCGAGCAAGTGCGTACACTTTCGCTGGATATTGTTGCACCACGGTTTGCGTAGCCGCCAATGCATTATTTATTCTCTCCCGTCGACTCCTCCAACCAACATCCTCCTCTCCTATAGATAGCTCTATGTCCATCGAACCTAAGCTATGCAAGTAATGTAGTTATTGCAAGGGAACAAGATTTGTGTAAGCAGACGTGATATCATTTCATCTAATTATTTAACCTTTTATAATAGTTAATAGTGGTCCTACCGATTTTTATATGACATCTAACAAGAAAGTTTCGAGTAAAAAATTGTTGTGCAAGATCCGAAGCATGAATAAAAACAAATGGTTCATTGCGAGAATTTGAGCGCAGCAAATTAATAAGATGCTGCAAATTTGCCTGGTGGTTTGGCCAGGTGTACCTGCTTGACGAAGAGAGATCAATGAGATGTTTCATTTTAAACAAGCAAAAAGAGTAAGTGCTTGACGCGCTCAATCACTCAATTGAGTGGTTTCCTATTTTGAATAAATTGCCAATTATGGATATGAGTTTTTCTATATAAGAAGTGGGTCTTCTTAGTGAAATATATCCAAGAGGAGCTTTTGGTGTTTAAATCAATAAATTTTGTAGTAAGATCTATGAATTTCTTTGTGAAATTGATAGAATATCTTGTGAGAAATGGATAGCAATAAACATTGTGCAAAATTATTGGGTGTAGCTGGAGATTGAGAAAGACTAGAAGTATAGTGATCTGAGTGTAATTGTAATCTCCATTATATCATTTGATATGTAGTGGAGTTCCAGTGTTACTTTTTTCAATAAAAAAAGGTCATGCTGCCTAAATCATGTAAATTTGGTATTTGATTTATTTCCTTTTTCCGTTATCACAATAACTTGTATTAGAGCCAAGCTTGGTTGAGTTCAAGAGAATCAATAACGACAGAAGAAGGAAAAGTAAAATTTGAAAGATTTGATGGAAAGGATTTTGATTTCTAAAAGATACAAAATGGGGATTATATGTACCAATGGAATGTGCACTTACCCTTGTATGGGATGAAGCTAGATTCAGTTAAGCAAGCTGATTAATATTGGCTAGATATATAGATGTTTAGTGTTATTTGGTTGACATTAGGTCATAATGTTGCATTTAACACTGTGAAAGAGATTAAGATTGTGGGATTGATAAATGCCTTGTCAAGCATGTTCAAAAAGCCCTCTTGGTTGAGGTTGACTTTGATGAAAAAGTATGTGTTTTGATTCTATTATTCTCATTACATGATAATTAGAATACTACTATCAGTGATTCTTCTAGGTCAATGAGCTTAACGTTGGATAAGGTTTGCGGTTTGATTGAAGACATCCCTAGGAGGGAATTTAGTAAACCTGCATTTATTGCTCAAAAACCAGTTTGTTACTTATCGGTGCAAGGATAGTAGTAAGCTAGGGAATAACACCGAGTACCATGAGGATATGGAAGAAAGCTCTTTTCCTACTTTAGGATCGTACGGTAGAAAGCATTACTTCCGATTTGAATCATCTCGTGTAATCAAATGCAATTCTTTATCTTTGCATCTAGGAGTGGTTGGGATTAACAGCCTTCGTACATAAAATTGTGTTTTCAATTAAGATAGTGGATCAATAAAACTCCGTCCAAAGGTCCTCATAGAGGCGGTAATGATAATGACATTTCAACACCGAACCATTCATAATTACCAGATTTACATGACGGCCTTTAGGTTAGTATGGAAGTCATACAAACACAAATCCTTAAAAGACAATTGAGATCCTAGCGTACTTTGCAAGCCATCCACAAACGTTATCTTATAATCTCTCATAAAAAAACATTTATTCAAAAAACTCATAGAGAGAATATCTTAACACTTATTTTGTTTGGTTTAATATGCTAAAACCAAAAGCCACCCATTTATATATAATATATGCGTCCAAAATAAGAAATCCCATTTTAGTCTATTCAAACTAGAAATCCAACACCAACCATTGTTACTTCAACATGTTTGGTTAACAAAAGTCCAATGAAGACTTTCCTAATTCAAATCACACGGTAGTGCATTCATACTGGATTTTGGTTCGTGGGTTCAAGTTCGAGTTCAAAAATGACGAAACCGACAGACAAAGCTACCGTGGTCGCTAGAGTTACCACCACTAGGCGCATGTTTTGCAGAACCTTTACTTGCTCCTGTTTTGTTGGACCGGAGATTGATCGCTCTAGGCCTCGACATTTCGGCCGGAGGATGCAATATATCGCCGCTCATGGGCTATTTCGTGCAGAGTGCAAACTAAAATTACCACGGTCAGCCAGTGGGGTGTGGAAGCAAAAAGGAGTGAAAAGGAAGGACACTTCGAGCTAACTTGAGAAAGAATGGTAGTCCTAATGCAGTAGGAAGCAAGAATATTTTATTGATATACTAATAACATCATTGAATAGAGTAAACCAATCAAGAAATAATACATTAAAAAGTGTGTGATCGAGCTTCAAGATTGAAGACAATTAGAATTAACAAAGGAAGTTTTAGACAATTAGCAAAAGAAAAAAAAGGAAATATTAATCACTTTGAGAAAGAAATACCTTCCATTTCGCACAGGTCCCTCTCCAAAATTTCAAGATGATATCGAGAGCAGACAACTCGTTTATCCCACGAAAGATGAACCGAAGTGGCCATTTTATTTCACATTAAAGGGCTAAACTTCTTGTTCAATATATTCTCATACATTAGATCCTTTCTTGCTTTGAGTCCCTTTAACTGATCCTATTCTTTGCTTAACTTATCCCCAAAGGATCACAGTTGCCTATCGTACAAGCAAAGAGGCTTAGAGAATCAATTAGTACTTTGGGAGCTAGCTTTGTTAACTATGAAGCTGCGAATGAGGTAACTATTTGGTTGCTCCACCGCCATCATACCATTCAACTTTGATGGCTAGCAGTAAAATTTTACTTTGGTACAACTCGCGTGTAACTATAGAACCAGCTATTTACATATCCCATTGGCTTTTCAAGTGTTACTAGGATGATCCGTCGTACCTATTATTACCACATATCAAAGTTTAGTATTTATTGACAAATTGGTCTGTAATTTAATTTAAGTGTCGCTAGAACCCTACTTAGCAACCTTGAAAGCTTGATATTGTGTATCGAAACACCAGTTTTGGCGAGTCTTTGGGCCCCAATAATGAGAAAGTATGATATACGTCAACCACTCAACCGACGTGGCCAACCAATTAATCACATTGCTTGCATAATATGAATTTCATAGCTCATGACTCACATACACGAAGGCGAGAGGCACCTTCAGCGTAAGAACTTCAATTGGCTCGTGCTTTTTGGAACATTGAGAAGGAAATTTTCAATACTTTAAAAGTAGTAAGGATAATCCATTGTATAGATATCATCACTTCCATCTTGGAAAAACCTTATATTTCAAAAGAACCTTGTACCCATTTTGAAATGCGTAGAGTGGAATCAACATCAAGAAGTAATCGAAGCTTTTTTCTTGAAAAATTTGTTTGACTCGGAAAAATTTAGTTTCTTCATCATACGATTCGATAAGATATCTAAAATCTATGTTGAATTGATAGATAATATCATTTGACTGAATTTCATTAGAAGAGAGTAGAGTTTCTTCATATTCTCTTATATAATATCTCAATTGGTCATGTTAGAGACGAGGCAACGGGGTTTATTTTTCAGGACACTTAGGGTGCAAATAATAATTGTTCTGCTCAAAAATTGATTTTTGTTTCAAAAATAAAATATGGTATTAGCGAGCCGAGAGAGTTTGCCAACGGTTAAGGTGACGCCAGTTAAGAAAGCAACCGACATTGCCGGGAGTGCAATTATTAGTGGCACTATTGAGTTCCAGTATGCAGATATCAGAGCTCCGGCGTCATTTGGCCGCACCAAGATGAGGTTGACAACGGCGATCATTGAGCAGAACATTGCAATGGTGTTGCAAATCACGAAAGCCTGGAAAATTCTCTTGTCCAGCATCGTAGCCATGCCCTGATCACCTTTGGAGGCCATGTCCGAGCCGTTAAATCCTCCAGGAACTGCGAAACCAGCTGCAAAAGTCACAGTGGCCACAATTGCCACCACCATACGGGAATTGATGAAATCCCTGTTGGCATCCCTGTCTGGCTTCTTTTCGCGCGAGACAAGCTTTTGATCTCGAGCTTTCGGCCGAAGTATGAGTGTATCTCTGCCAGAAACTGAAGATTCCCAAAGGTACGAGCAAGCCAACACCACGAATGACAATTCCTAAGATGGGAAGCATATAAAATGGAAAAAGGAACAAACTTATACCATATTGAAAACGGGAATGGACTCTGGAAACTTTTACTAAAGATGAAGAGTCTGCTCTTCTAGAAGAATTGACAACAAAGCACCAAGTTCATTTTAGATGAGAAAAGAGGCATCAATGAAATGTTTGTGGTCAATCCTTTCATAGGTCGACATAATGATAACGTTATGAGATTGTGCAACATTTCGCCTATTTGACCCCTGGCTTTTTATGAAAAACGGAAAACAACCTTGACAACCCCTGCCTTTTGTACATGACCGTATTCATAGGCTCAATTAATCAGGATAAAGAAATTGTTATTTCCACATTATCCAAGATATGTAACTAAATTAGAGACTTGTAGAACATCAATTCGAGAGGAGTCTCGGCTATTCTAGAAAATTAATTAGTATACAAAATCTCTAATAAGTTGATGTTGAAAAAGCACCGCCTCTCTCTCTCCTAGAGTTCTCTAGATCTCTCTTTCTCTCGTTACTCCTCTAGATTTCTCTCCCTCTCTCTAGACAATTCCTCAGCCGCAATTGTTGACCCAAGTTGCAATAAAATAATAAGGAAGAAGAGTTATTTGGTGTGGGAAGTCGGTGGATGTGTGCCGACTTTACACCCTATAAATAGGGGCTCTTGCCCCTTGAGTGTGTGTGTGGAGCGTGTGAAAAGTGTGAGGAGTGTGTGATGTGAGTGGAGTACGTGAGTGTGTGAGTGGGTGGAGTAGGTGACGTGAGTGTAGAGTGAAGTAAGTGAGTGGGTGTGTGTGCAAGAATTGTGTTCGTGTGAGGTGTGTGAGGTGTGTGAGAGTGGTGTGTAAAAAGTTTGTAATATTGCTTATATAAAATCAAGTGATTATTTTACTTGCACATCCACTTAATTTCTCAACAAGTGGTATCAGAGCAGGTCGTCGGAGGTCGTGCGAAGACAGTGGTCGGGGACCATTGTAAGTGAGCAAGGCGGTCAGGGATCGTCGAGCCAAGAAGCGAAGAAGCGAAGGACGTCGGAGTTCTACCAGTGCACAATCTGGGATTGTGAAGTCGGTTGGTCTGGGACCAGGCTTACTTGGTATAGTGCGGGGCATTGTACTCAAGTCACCATGGTGGATTTCTCGAGTCCGGTGAATGGGATGGAGAAGCTTAATGATTTTAATTATAATAATTGGAGTACCTGCATGCGGTATTATTTGCTTGGACAAGATTTATGGGATATTGTTGGCGGCAACAACACCACACCACCCACAAATGATAGTGATTTAAGAAAGTGGAACGTCAAGTCAGGTAAGGCTCTTTACGTTCTTGCCGTGACTGTTGATGATGAATTATTACCACACATAAAGAGTGCGAAGACCCCGAAGGAGGCCTGGGATAACTTGGCGACGCCGTTTGCAAGGACAAACGATGCCAAGTTACAATGCCTGGAGAACGAGCTCCTCTCAATCTCGCAAGAAAATATGACGGTGAGTCAATATTTTTCTAAAGTTAAATCTATTTGCGAAGAAATTTCAAAATTAGATCCTGAGAATGCCATCTCCGAGACAAGAATGAGAAGAATCATACTTCACGGGTTAAGGCCGGAATATAATGGTATTGTTACGGCCACTCGTGGATGGGCAAATGAGCCAACTCTAACAGAGTTGGAAAATATATTGGCCAATCAAGAGGCCTTAGATAAACAAATCCCTAAGGTCTCAATTAAAGAGGATGAAAGTGCCCTCTTCAGTAATAAAAGAAGGTTCAAGGGCCAGAATAGAAATAGAGCAGGTGCAAGAGATGGCAAACCATGGAAAAATCATGGAGATTGGTGGAGGCAACCCGAAAAGAAGGGTTATCAGCCAGGGGGAGCTCGTCAAGATCGTGACGACAATGACGATGAAGACAAGACCAACAAAAGGCGTAGCAAACGGTGCTACATTTGTGGCAAGGTAGGACATATTGCCAGATTCTGTTGGTACAGGCGAGAAGAAGGAAATGTCGTCACTTCTTGCAAGAAGGAGATTGAAAGCGAAGAAGAATGGGACTTTCAAGTGCCTGTTGCAATGAAGGAACAAGAAGAGCTTGCAACAGCTTGTATAGTTGAGTTGGATAATTCGACAAGTTCCATCACGACCCCGAATAAGAGCAAGCCAAGGGAGAACTCGAAGAAGCAACTAACAATGCCAACAAGTAGTCATGAAAATAAATTGCATGAGATGCAAGATATGATAAAGAAGCTAAAAGTTGAGAAGGCAAAGGTGGAGAATATGTTGAAGAAAAGGGATGAGATGATAAGGCAGAAGGATCGAGAGCTCAAGGCAAAAGAAAGAGAGCTAGAGAAGTTCCGATGTGAGTTCAAGAAGCCGTAGAAGCTTCAGGACCTCAAGCCCGCTATGATGTTCCCAATTGGTCATACTAAGAGAGATGACGAACAAATGAAGGAGAAAAAGAAAGTTTTCTTTGAGAAAAGGAGGCCATCTACATCCTACATCCCGTGGTGTAAGGATCAGTGGAATAAGATCAAGGGGAAGAAATTTTATGAGAAAAAGGATCAAGATATCTCCACTAAAGTGCTTCGGATGGGACTGAATCGGTTGAAGCATGAAATGAAAGTCACAAATGAGAGGCTTGATCGAATGAGTTCCAATCTCAAAATTCTTATAGAAGATATGTCGAATACGAAGATTGAGTTGAGTGAGAAGAAGGAAAATGAGACTAAAGGGCAAAATGAATTGGCATTGCAAAAATTTAAGGATCACAAAACTCAATGGAAAGTCGCCTCAAGAGAAGCAACTGAAGATGGAGCCATAAAGCCATCCACGTACGAGGAAGCTTCGCAATATGCTGAATGGAGGAAGATAGTTGAAGAGTCCAAAAGCAATATCAGCATGACTACTATATCTAAATTAAGAGAGAGTAGTCGGTGAGGGGGAGTGTTGAAAAAGCACCGCCTCTCTCTCTCCTAGAGTTCTCTAGATCTCTCTTTCTCTCGTTACTCCTCTAGATTTCTCTCCCTCTCTCTAGACAATTCCTCAGCCGCAATTGTTGACCCAAGTTGCAATAAAATAATAAGGAAGAAGAGTTATTTGGTGTGGGAAGTCGGTGGATGTGTGCCGACTTTACACCCTATAAATAGGGGCTCTTGCCCCTTGAGTGTGTGTGTGGAACGTGTGAAAAGTGTGAGGAGTGTGTGATGTGAGTGGAGTACGTGAGTGTGTGAGTGGGTGGAGTAGGTGACGTGAGTGTAGAGTGAAGTAAGTGAGTGGGTGTGTGTGCAAGAATTGTGTTCGTGTGAGGTGTGTGAGGTGTATGAGAGTGGTGTGTAAAAAGTTTGTAATATTGCTTATATAAAATCAAGTGATTATTTTACTTGCACATCCACTTAATTTCTCAACAGTTGATAGATAAAATAGTAACCGTTCATGTTACCTACATTCTGAATTGTATGCTCCCTTGCGATGCATTCTTGAACAACGTTGTAAGCGGTCAAGCATTTGTTGTTGGAAATGGTGAGTCGAATTCTTTTATCCTGCAAAAGATGAATCAAAGCAGCGGGTTGTGCATGCATCGCAGCCAAGTGCAAAGGTGTATTTCCAACATGATCCATTGCATTTATGTGCTCTCCCAGTTCTGGATGTCTGAGTATTTGTCTCACCGCTGAAGCTCTCCCATATTTTGCTGCGACATGAAGAACGGTTTGTCCTTGTCCATTTGGCAATTGTGATACCGGATATAGCTTTTTGATTAGGTTAACTTGGCCCCTCTTGGCCGCTATATGAATGGGAAGATCTCCATTCATGTTCCGTTCTCACGCCAAATATTCAATTTTTGGTAGTAAGATATCGAAGACTGGGGACCACCTGATGTAAGCACCTAAATGGAATACATTGCTCCCTTCAGAGTCAGTCATTGCAAACAGCTTCTTGTTCCATCGGAGTATCTTGGTGACTAATCCTGGGATCAGGAGCACCAAATTAGGGCCACATCCACATAAACACGAGATGGATTGACAGTCGCCCATGTTAGAATAGATTGCAATGCTAAAACTAGTTGTTATAATTTTGACTAAATAGGGAAGCCTTGATCTTGCTCAATTCATGACTTTTTCTCCGTTTAAATTTTCATTGCGCCATTCTGACTTAATCCACATATAATTAATGACATGACATATGCCATATTATTTAGTAAGGCTTTCTGATGGAAACCTTAATACATGTAGCATTACTCATTCATTTATACACACAATATACATGACCGGGTGAGACTATTTTGTATTATGAGAAAGCGGCATTTCTCTCACTTCTGTATTTCTTAAATTGTCCTTGCGTTACGCACATAACAACCCACTTAAAACTATTTTTTTACACAGCCATGTTACCACACGCATGGGCGTGTGCCAGTACATGATTTGTTCCATCGTGAATGTGCTGTGCGCGTAATCATATAAATCCAAGTTATGACAGCCACAGTGTTGATCTGTGATGACATAAACACAGTGGCGGACAACAAAACAAGTCCACTTTCTCTGCCAGTAAAATCTACATCCATAATAATAAAAGCTCGGTGACTTTTGCAAATTAATTATAAGAGGTCCTTCCTAATGGATTTGCCTCTAAAGTGACACGTGACACGTAGAACTCTAATTTGCAAGAAATTAATTATTTTTCTTGCACCATCCACTTATTTTGCTTCGAATTAGGGTTTATGTTTGACTCATTCAATACCTAAATGTTGTGACCTACCCTTTCCTTCCAAGAGTGGAAAAGGCATACATTTAGGGATATTGCCTAAATGATGGGTCTGTAGCTCTCGATTAAGCACGGGCTCTCCTAAGCTCTTATCTCATGTGACATTAGTATATTCAATCTTCGTCTAAATTGGCCTATGAAAATTTTAAATGAGTCACTACTAGTCTATTAAGGATACCTCACTTCTTATATAACTAGAGAATTTAGGATTATAGACTTGGCTACATTAATTATCCAACTAATGTCATTTCGATACCTAGCCTTGTTCAATCATCAATTAACATGTTCAAGCAGCCTTGATTTTCAATCATGATCCTAAAGGCAAGTGTCCATTTGAGCATGCATATGTTTTTTGTAGGTCTCATGTTCATTAAGGTCTAAACTAACCCCAACCTATTCTAGGAAAGGGAAATTAACAAACAATTTTTTGAAAAGCGGCGTGGTAGTAAGACAACCAAAGTCCAAATTGCACTAAAATTTAACACGAGCTACTAAATATTCACATACGTAATTAAATATACAAATCAAACATGCAACATAACCATCATGCGAACAAACAAAGGCCTAATTATATTGAGAATGCATGACATGGCAATTCCTAACCAAATTCTTGCATACATTAATCTTCAAATTTTTTTAAATTTTTTTATAAAAAATAATTTCTTTAATATAAAAAATAATATAATGCAATAAACTACCTAGGTTGGATCTCCCCCATCTGACCCGGTGGGGACCGACCGGGTCCACCAATGGACTGGGCTCATCAAGCCTAGACAGGCCGGCCTAGAACATCTAACCCAACCCGCCAAGCCTAGACCCAAATTTGGGCCAGCCCAGCCCAGCCCGGAGAAGCAAATGGAACCAGACCAGCTCTCTTCCCCCTACCCAGCTCCGACCACACAGCCGACCTGCTCGCGCCCTCGCCTCTCGCAGCCCCCCAACAGAGATGGCCCAAACGAGCGGCACCACTAGTCTCGGCCTGGCCGTAAGCGCACCCGGCACTGCCTCAGCCTCCGCCTGGCCAACCATCTCCGCCGGCTGAGACTCGGCTCTTCACGCCCAAAGCTCGGCCAAGACTCGACTCTACCATAATCGGCCAAACTCGACCCCACGCCCTGCCTCGACACCTCTCGACACCCATCTAGGCCGCCACTCGCCGGCCGATCTCTACACCGCCAACCAGGCACCAAACAAAGGAGAAGAGGGGGAAGGCCGAGGCGAAACAAAATCGCAGGCGGCCCCGAACAAACGGTAAACACAGAAATCACAACAAAGTGGGGAAGACGAGCGTTACGCGGGAACATCCATTTGGCGAAGAACAAGGAACACACAAAACGAATCTAACTTAGGCATTTCATCGAGCATTTGGAGTACATTTTGGCTAAAAAGGAAAAGAAACGAACTGACCCAGACTCAGATTCACGCCGGGACTCACGGCAATCAACAAGCAACAACCCAAAAACCGTAGCACACATACGGACGGGACCGGAATTTGTGTGAACCGGACGACGGCAAGCCCCTCTCCGGCGAGCGCGAAACAGGGCAAAACAAGGCACAAGAAAGGACAAAACAGGGGGCTGTCGGCGGTTCTCCCTACCCGTTTCGGTGGCGACGAGTGGGGTGAGCTCGATAGATCAGACTGCGCCAGGTCGCCTCGCGCGCCTCCGAGTCGGGATCCCCGGGAAATCCACACCACCCTATATATATATATATCGCACCGAGACCTGCCGTGGGGAAAAGGACCCGTCGGCGAGGGCCGTCGGCCAAGGTCCAAGCGCGGTGGCTACTGGAGGTGGAGGAAGCCTCTCACTATCGGCCTCGCTCTCTCCCTCTCCCGATCACACTCTCTCTCTCTCGGTTTCTCCCTTGGCCCCCTCAACTCTCTCTCCCTCTGTCTTTTTCTCCTTCTCCGATCCCTCTCTCCATCTCTCTCACTTTTAGTCCCTTTTTTTAAGACTCCCGCCGGTCCTCCCTCTTTGGCATCCCTCCAAAATGGCCCCGGATCAGTCAGCAACGCCAGCTCCTTTTCTTTCTATTTCCAGCTCGAAGTTGCCACTAATCAGTCTGCCCTTCCTGCCCTGCTCTGCTTCTGTCCTTCGCTGCTGCGCTGCTAGGTGCGTGGAGGAAGACGAGAGCACGGGCCGGGCCAGAGGGGACGGGAAAAGGGAGAGGCTGGGCCAGGTTCAGTCAGTAAAGAAATATGGGGCCGGGTCGACCCTGCCCGCTTCCGCTTTTTTCCCTTCTTTCTTATTTTTTAAAAGAATTTTTAATAATAATAATAATAATAATAATAATAATAATAATAATAATAACGATAACGATAACGATAATAATAATATTGATAAATGTTGTTACTATTAATGCAAATCTTCTTAATGTCTATTATTGCGCAATTTAATTATACCATTTTTGTTTAGGGGTTAAAGCTTAATCCCTAATTTTCTATGTAATTTATCATTAAATTTTTAGCAAAAACTTAGGTGTCAACACATGAATTTTTGTTGAAAAAGAAAATCATTACTCATAATTAGATTAGTTCTAATGAGTTGAATGAGCAATCATTAAAATTCTAATGTTTTCTTTAATGCTTCCCATAAAGTATACTCTAATATTTGTTAAGTACACATATATTTCCCGCTGTCATATAATAATGATAATTAAAATTTTCTAATTGTTATCGAGTCCCCTGCATTTTACATCAATAGGTAACATTCACATTTATTATATTCAAAATAAATGCAAATATAAAAACAGTTAATAGTACCAAAAAAAGAAAAATCTGATAACACGTACCCACATGGACAACAACATACACACCACATGGATGCCAACATAGCACATGAACGTCACATGCACACCACATGGACGCCAACATACACACCATAACAAGAAGTTAATAGAACTTACTGTCACGCTAGCTAATGATATTAGAATTTTTAACGGGAGGATTACATTAAATGAATTTTTAAAAGTTCAATGGCTAAATTGAATTAAAAAAATATTTAGCCATCATATTCAATATTGAAGAAAAGTTCGGGGATCATCCATATCATTATCCCAATAACTAATAGAAATTATTTTATTTATTTTGTCATTTAGATGACTATAAATGAATAAAGAATCAACTAACGTTCTTTCAATAGCCAATTTAACTTGTTTAGTCTCTTTTATATTGTGCTATATCCAAATTGACAAATTACATCAATTGATGTTGGAAAATTCCTAAATTACATTTTTTATAGACTGAGTGGCAAAATTATGTATATTATGATTATACTTAATACAACGTATCATGATTTATTTAAAGATAAAGAAGTCGGGGTGCAATGGACGATCGGCACAAACCCCCCTCCCATGCCCAATTCCATTGGGGAAATGGGACAGATTTAGGGTCAAATGCTTAAAATACTATAAAGAAATCCGACATCCAAAACTCTACTAGGATTTGAGATGGTTTTGAGATTAATCCAACTAGTAAATATGAAACCAGAATGTGCTAAATCAAACTAAATTTACTTAGTTACAAAACTAGAAGTTTAATTTAGTGAACCCTCAAACAAGACCAATTGCAATCTAATCTTCAACAATAATGTTGCAAGTGTATCTTTTTCAATCTGTCGTTGTTAGTTGCTAGATTTTTATGATTGCTGATCTTAAATATTTGTACTTTGTATTTTTTTCTAATCAAAGATCGACAACAAATGAGTTTTAGCCAATTGGTTCGAATTGTCAATTTAAGTATGTTCAAATGTGAGATAGTTTACTAATTAAATGAATCATATGGCTGGTTGGATATATCCAACTAAACGGGGTTTGGAATTTTATATAAAAACGCATAACGGGTTTGGTATGTGGAGAAAGTCGCTGCACAGATTTGAGACAATATCATTTTTCACATACATAGATAGTTCTTACAAGCAGATTTAGGTATGTACCATAGTTGTCACGTACAACAGCACCATGAACGGGCGGCATGCCTTCTATCCTCCATGGTTCGAGCGAGCGTGAAAATAAAACCTCATGTATAGCGGAGTTGTCGGTGTCGAGGGCCAGGTGAAGGGGAGATTTCCCAGCCAGGTTCTTCCAGTACACAGGCTCCAAATCTTTTCTTAACAAAAGGCGCACCATGTCGAAGTGACCATTGAGCACGGCCTCGTGCAAGGCAGTGTTTCCATGTTTGTTCTTCATCCTCAGGAACCGAATATTACCAGCAACATTGGCCAAGTCTCTGGCCTGGCGAATCAATATCGTGGCAGCTCTAGATCCCCCGGCCTTAGCGGCCATGTGGAGTGGGGTATCTCCCCATTCATTTTGGGCTGCTATGAGGTCGTCACTGACATGATCAAGCAGAAGCCTTAGGATGTCATCCTTGTTGGCGGCTGCTGCAATGTGGAGCAGTGAACCTCTCCATAGCCCCAAGAAATTGAAAATGGCAGACAGATCGGTCTGATTGGGAAGCCCTTTGATCGCGGAAATGAACTCTTCGACGTTGGCGCGTTCGATGACATCAGCCAGTTTTCGAGCAGCTGCATACTTTTCTGCTGGATCTTGTCCCCCTGTGGCTTGCGCAGCTGCCAATGCATTATTCATTCTCTCACGTCTACTCTTCCAAATTTCTTCTTCTTCCAAAGAATCCATTTCGTCCTCCAACAATTCCATGGAAGCTCCTCCTTCATCCTTCTGGACCTCCTCCTTGATCGACTTGTTCCTGCCGACGTCCTCCCCCACTATAGATAGCTTTACGTCCATCGAGCCTAAGACATTCAAGTGATGTGGTTATTGCAACTATAGTTTATTTTATATATACTCCTACCAAAAGTCCCTCACATTATCTTGGAATGATCCAACTAATTTTACATCTTCAAGATAAACATACTGAAAAAGTATATATAATGCATGAATTTATAACTGTCTCATATTGCAACTGCATGCGCACAGCCTAATCTTCATGTTGTTCTTGTTAATATAATTAGTAGCTAACTATCTTTTACATTTTGACTTAATTGTTGTCACAATGCATTCTTTCAAACCTCGGCCAAAAAAAAAAAAAAAAAAAAAAAAAACTCAATGGCCCTTATTGAGATATAAGGACGTGTCATCTTTAATGCAAGGATTTGAAAATAAGTGTAATTGCAACATTGTTAAGCAATCAGTAAGTCTTTCTTTATCAATTGTTTTTCAGTTGAATACGAGCACAATTTGAGAGTCCCACTGTCTTACAATTGGCCAAGTATTCAACTGCCAAAACTTTGGCCTTCTAATAAAAAATTTAAGCCTAAACAATGACTTTTACTACTTAACAGGGGTGGCTTCCATTCCGAGGAGCACTGAACTAGGTCAAGGTTCAAGAAGAGAGACTCTTTCATATGATTCTTTTTTTTTCTTTTTAATTATGGTAACCACAGCACATCATGAATTAATGAAAAAGATTTGTTAGCACTGATTTGCAATTCGCTCATATTCTGAATAAACCTCTTGATAACAATAGGTTTCTAATTTGATGGATGAAATCGGTGTTCGTGATCCTTTTGGTTAATATTCACTTTCCTTTATGTTTATTTTGCTGGAATATGCTTTGTAGAGCACTTTTGTATATAAAAAAATGGATGCTTTTGATCTTATGGTTTTCATCCTCCAGGTATATGATGATATTGCTTTTTGATGAAACAAAAAGGGGGAGAAGCACATACTCAGGGGGAGGATTACACTATGTGTAGTGTACTTATAGAGGGGAGTTTACTATGTTCTGCAAACATATTTTATATGGTCTATTAAAATGTCGCATGTAGAAGCATGCATGAATCATCTCTGGTTTTACAGTTAGAAAATTCTGCAGAATCTGCATGCTTATGTGCATAACTCACTCTTATTGAATGAATGGCATAGGTTTGTCATATTCAAAAAGGAGAAACTGTTTGGAAAATATACTAAAAGGATTATGACAATATCAAAATTCAACCCAAGTATTTAAATAATTCATTTAACTGTGCAAAGGTTCATGTTTAAACCATACAGAAGCTAGGTTCAGATTCTACAAGAATATGAGTAAGATTTTACAAAGTGAGGAAAATTGCTGAAGGAAAGTTGTAGAACCAAACCAGATTCAACAAATCAGTCAGATTTTGTTAACGGCCACTTTCCATGGATAGATTTAATGACTATTGGAGTTCCTAAATCAAAGCCCCAACTCATAGCAATAAAATTTAATATTCCAAGGTTAGTTATACAAAAATTGATGGACTAATTCACTCAGAAGATTGGCGAAACGATATGATCAAAACCTGCATTAATAGAAGATCAGATTGACGGCCTAGATTGAAACAGGGTTTTGTATGTGTTTTTCAAGGAATTTTGCCAAGATTTCTCTGTTACAGAAGATTAGATGGATATAACTCCTACAAGAGAATTTAGTATTGTTGGGAGACATGAGTTTGTCTCTTTTGTAAGCTTGTCAAGCCCATTTAGTGTTGTTCCTAAGTATTAGCAAGAGTGACAACCCCATTTGTAACATATGAAAAATGTGGTTGTATTGTGTCTACAAGGTGTGAGAACAGGATTTTTTTCTTTTTGCCGACTCAAACTAAAAATCCAACAAGGACATATTGTTACTTCGTATGTTCGGTCAGCCAAAAGTCCAATGAAGACTTTCCTAAATTATATCACATAACAGGACTTCGTATTAGTTTAATTCGTGAGCTCAAATTCGAGTCCCAGAATGGTGAAATTGGCTAAGAAAGTCACCGTGGTCACAAGTGTTGCCGCCACTGGGCGCATTTTTAGCGGGGCCTTTACTTCCTCCTATTTCTTTATTCTAATCCTACTATAACACTCACTCTCGGACTTTTTTCCTGCCTCCTTGTAGGGCGTGGGAGTCGAAATCCACTCTTGAAATGAAATCATTCTCACCCCAATCCCCCTGAGGAGGTGAGGATTTGAAACCTCCACCTCTCCCTTCCAAGTCGGAAGGGTGGCCACTAGGGGCTTCGCCCCAGTGGTTACTTCCTCCTATTTCGTTGGGCCAGAGATCGGTCGCTCCGTGCATCTATTGCCGCTCATAGGCGATGTCATGCAAAGTGCAAATTCAAATCAGCCCGATCAACCAGTGGGGTGAGGAAGCCAAAAGGAGCGAAAAGAAAGGACACTTTGAGCTTACCGGAGAAAGAATGGTAGTCTTAAATTTAATGCAGTGGGAAGCGAAAACTATTATATTGATATGTTAGTAACATTATTGATTAAAAAGTGAACCAATTAAGAAAGAATATAATGAAAAGTGTGTAATCCAGCATCAGGATCGAAGACGATTAACATAAAAAAAGAAGAAGGAAATATTAGACAATAGCAAAAGAAAGAGGAAAGGAAATTTTAATCATTAAAATAAAAAAAACTAGATCACCTTCCAATATGAAAACTTGCTTCTCCAACGATCAAAAGGCGATGTCGAGAGCGGTCAAGCATTCACTAATTGCAACTCCCCACCCAACTCATTTATACAACGGAAGATGAACCAAAGCCGCGAGTTGGGCATACCTCGCGGTTGCCATTTTATAATACATTAAAGGGCTCAACTTTGTGGTGAATAAATTCTCGCACATAATTCCTTTTAGCGTTGAGTCGCTTCAACTGATCTTATTCTTTGCATAGCTTAAATGCAAATAAGCAAAATGGAGTCACGTGCCAGAAATTTATATAGCCCTTATGTAGCAAAAGTTTAGTAGCTATGGACGAATCATTCTCCACATAATTCCTAAATGTTTAATGTAGTCCCTAAGCTTTAATTTTTTTTTTTTTTTTTGGTAAAGGTAAGAAATATATAGATTTAGCAGAGACTTACAAGGAAGGGGGGAAACCAGGCACCAACAGAAAGCGGACACTCAAGGCGACCAAAGTCGAAAGAGAGTGTAGGGGTGCCTTGGATCCAAAGAGCAGCAAAGAAAAGCAAACCATGACACCTAAACAACACAGACTAAACTAGACCGAAAGACCCTCCATCAATCAAAGATAGACGGACTCAAGTTCCAGCTTTGTTGCAGCCTTCTGTTCGTCGAGGTATCCAAGACATGCTTGAACGTCATCGCTTTGTCTTTAATTGCCTTACAAAGATGCATCTTCATCGCCGGGATAAAGTGAGTCTGATTCTGGAAGATGATGTTGTTGCGCTCTTTCCATATTATGTAACAAAAGAGCACCAAAGCTGAATCGAGCCATAGAGTGATAAAAGCCCTATCCGAGAATCGTCCTGATGCCCAATCAAGATTCTCCCGCCAAGAATTGTTCCGCCACAAGACATTGAATTTCGCAGCCCGAAGGAGGCGAGATTCCCCGGTATACAGCATGCGAAGAAGAGGTGGTCCACCGAATCAGGCCTGCTTGAACAAAAAGGACACGAAGAAGATGCTAGAATCAACGCAAATGAGAGGAGAAGAACCCGAGTTGGCAACTGTTACGGGTAATAAGCCATAGGTGGGTTTGGTATCTCGACGGCATGGATGAGCTCCACACAAACGAAGACCAAGACACCACATTTCCTTTGGGTCTCGAAGAGATCCCAAGCGACGCCGTTGATAATTTCCCGATGGATGCCGTAACCATTGGAAACGGTCTTCTTGTTGATTAAACTCAGGTAGGGGATCCCACCAATTAGCCCTAACATTAATAACATACCAACCAAGAGGCGTGGACAAAGCATCAGCAACAGAGGCATCTCGGGGGATGCCGGAACGATATATCTCCTGGTTGGAAAATAGGATATTGAGAGGGCCATTAGGGTGCCAAGGATCGAACCAGAATGACACAGCTTTTCCTTTCCCTATCCTCCATCTGAAATGCTGTTGGTAAACATACCGAAGGCGAAGGAGTCTTTTCCAAGCCCAAGAACAATAAGTGGGGATAGGAGTAATCCAGAAATTCTTCCGGTTTAAGAATGTGGAGTGGATCCACTTACACCAGAGAGATTCTTTGTCCGAGAAGAGCTTCCAAATATGCTTGAGCATAAGGGCGAGATTATTTTCTCTCAAGGTCCGAATTCCAAGGCCTCCCTCTTCTCTCGGGAGGCAAACGTCACTCCAGGCTACTTTGGCCCCACCCAGACCCATATTCGAACCTTTCCATAAGAATTGCCAAAGTATCTTCTCAATTCGATCAAGGACAGCACAGGGCAGAAAAAATACACTCGCCCAAAAGACTTGAATGGAATAGAGCATAGATTTAATGAGCTGAACTCTACCAGCAAATGACAAGAATCTATGAGTCCAAGATTAAATTCGAGCCGTTATTGCATTGACCAACGTTATGCAGTCCGCCTTCCCTAATCTTGCAGAAATAACAGGGACACCAAGATAACGAAAGGGCAAGGAACCAACCTAGAAACCAAGCATATTTAGGATGTCATTTCGAAGGCCAGAAGATCCCCCAGACAGAAATACTTCACTCTTGTTCAGATTCGGCACCAATCCACTCCAGCTGGAGAAAGAATCAATTCCAGATTTTAATAGACCAACCAAGGCTAAGGTAGCTTCCGAGAATAAGAGGACATCATCAGCGAAGAACAAATGGGAGAGCTTAGTCGATTTGCATCTCCAGAAGAATCCAAATTCACCTAAGCTTTAATTTTGTTCACTACAAACCCTCCATTTTTCACAAAAAAATCACATCAATCTTTGTTTCGATAGTTCTATTTATGTATAATTTAGCTTATGGTTTTGATTTAGTATAAGTAGTAACCTCATTTACAGTTGTATCGAGTTGATATTCCTACTATTTAAAAGTAAGTATTTTCATAAGGACATTAAAAAATGATAAAAAATTATTTATAGAAATATGTACTTATAATCTAAATCTTGTTCCTATTTAGATAGATAAACCTTCCAAGCTGTTGTGTTTCTTACTTTATTAATTAAATTTGTAAATTAGGAAAACAAACACGATAATCAACATTTACAACTTGAAACAAGTTTCTATTTTTAATAAAAAAAAAAAAAATATTAGAAATGTCGTAAATTTTGTGTAACATTCATTTCAGTGTCAAAACTTTTCAAGCAATCATTTGAGTGCCATATCAATAGAAAAATAATCAATTAAGTGCACCCAATAATAAATTATGGCAATTCATCTTAGGTGACTTTTTTTCAACTAAAATTTGTATTCTTATGTAGCTTTTCGTATGATAAAAAAAGGAGTTTGACGTGGCGATGATTTGGCTCTTTCTGACAAAACGACGCCTCTTGTAAATGAAGAAATCTCTCGCTCTCTCTCTCTCTCCACACTGCAGACATTGTGAAGGCACGGGAAAAGGCGAGAGCTTTCAGGGAAATTTTTTGATTCGGTGCTAGAAGGACAATTGCGGATAAAAGCACAAAATGGATCACATTAGCTCCACACGAACTGCTTTCATCCTGGCTACTAATTCGCAAAAATTATGAATTGCTCTTTGTAGCGTTGTTGTCATGAAAACCTATCTCTTCTTCCCACGTAAAAGAATCGATTCCGACACGATCTGAAGATTGAGCATCACAAATTTATAAGATACCCACAAAAATAGAAAGCATAATATAACTTTTCAAAAGAAATCATCAAATAGCAATAAGAAAATCGAATGACATGAGGAAAAAGCGGAAAAATCTAAAAGTGAGTACAAAAGGTTGAAGCATAAAAGTGGGTATCCATAGTTGAACTGTTGTCTATACTTTGACTTTTAAGCCCACAATTGCAATAATATTCACCTTCATCTTCAGTTGGTTGACACAGTCTTGAGTTGATTTTCCTGTTCTTGCTTTCCATTGCAAGTTTCATATGGCAATTTTGCTCCAAATTCTTGGATATGAGTTTAGGTTTAGAAGAAGAGACTTATTGTATTCCCAATTTGTTAATTTGGGACAAACATGATTTGGACAACATCATCTAGGTCAAATAATGTTGAGTTCACTTAGCTAGTGAGTCATGTTAGACTATTTATATTAACAAAATTACCCCGTCTAAATTTTCGGCTATTCAAATCGGCAATGGCATTGAAGTAATTCTTTTTGAAGTGACATTTAAGTGATTGCTCGAAAAAGTTTGGCACTCAAGAGATTATTACATCAAAGTTATGACACTTTGGTATCCTGCTCCACACGAACTGCTTTCATCCTGGCTACTAATTCGCAAAACTTATGAATTGCTCTTTGTAGTTTTGTTGTCATGAAAACCTATCTCTTCTTCCCACGTGAAAGAATCGATTCCGACACAATCTGAAGATTGAGCATCACAAATTTATAAGATACCCACAAAATTAGAAAGCAGAATATAACTTTTCCAAAGAAATCATCAAATAGCAATGAGAAAATCGAATGGCGTGAGGAAAAAGCGGAAAAATCTAAAAGTGAGTAAGAAAGGTTGAAGCATAAAAGTGGGTATCCACAGTTGAACTGTTGTATATACTTTGACTTTTAAGCCCACAATTGCAATAATATTCACCTTCATCTTCAGTTGGTTGACACAGTCTTGAGTTGATTTTCCTGTTCTTGCTTTCCATTGCAAGTTTCATATGGCAATTTTGCTCCAAATTCTTGGATATGAGTTTAGGTTTAGAAGAAGAGACTTATTGTATTCCCAATTTGTTAATTTGGGACAAACATGATTTGGACAACATCATTTAGGTCAAATAATGTTGAGTTCACTTAGCTAGTGAGTCATGTTAGACTATTTATATTAACAAAATTACCCCGTCTAAATTTTCGGCTATTCAAATCGGCAATGGCATTGAAGTAATTTTTTTTGAAGTGACATTTATGTGATTGCTCGAAAAAGTTTGGCACTCAAGAGATTATTATATCAAAGTTATGACACTTTAGTATCCTACTCCACACGAACTGCTTTCATCCTGGCTACTGATTCGCAAAACTTATGAATTGCTCTTTGTAGTTTTGTTGTCATGAAAACCTATCTCTTCTTCCCACGTGAAAGAATCGATTCCGACACAATCTGAAGATTGAGCATCACAAATTTATAAGATACCCACAAAATTAGAAAGCAGAATATAACTTTTCAAAAGAAATCATCAAATAGCAATGAGAAAATTAAATGACGTGAGGAAAAAGCGGAAAAATTTAAAAGTGAGATGAAAGGTTGAAGCATAAAAGTGGAGGTACGGACACCGGAGTGCCAAAACTTAGCACGAAAGGATACTTAAGTGCCTAAACTTTGAAAAGGTACACTTAAGGCCTGCATGGAAACATTCTTTATTTCTGTTTCTGAACAATTTTTTTCTTTTTTTGTTCCCGGAACAAAAAAGAATAGAAACGCGTTTGGTTGGGTTTCTGTTCTTTTTTTTTTTTTTGTTCCTGGAACAAAATAAGAACAAAAAAAGAAACAACAAATTTTTGTTTCTTGTTCCAGAAACAAAAATGAAGAAACGTTTCTCTTCTCTCTCTTCTTCTTCTCTTCTTCTTTTCTTCTTCTTCTTTTCTTCTTTTTCTTTCACCGGTCATCGGCCTCGGCCATGGCCGGCGATCGGGCCGTCGAGGGCCGGCGACGCCGTCGAGGGTCGGCAACCTTGCCGGAGCCTCGCCGGCCGAGCTCGCTTGCCAAGGCGAGGCCGAGCCTCACCCAACCACGGTGAGGCTCGGCCTCGCCGAGGGCCGGCGAGCCTCGCCGTGGCTGGGTGAGGCTGCCGCCCCGTCGGCCGGTCGCCGGAGGCCGTGACCGGCCGAAAAAGAAAAATAAAAAAGAAAGGAAAAAATGAAAAATAAAAAAAGGAATAAAATTTACCAAACGTGTTTCTATTCATTTTTATTTCTGGAACAAACGTTACCAAACGCGTTCTTTTGTTCAAAAATTGTTCCCCTGAACAAAAACACTTTTTTTTTTTTGTTCCCCGGAACAAAAAAGAACAGAAACGTTACCATTCGCACCCTTAAGTGCCAAAATCGGAGTAAAATGGATCATTTAAATGCCACTCCGGCCAAAATCCGGCCAAATTGTTGACGTGGTAATTTTCCGGCGAGGTGAATGCAAATTGGTGTCGTTTTACACGCCGATGTGGCGAGAGAATGCAAAAACGGCGTCGTTTTGTCTCGATGTGTAAATAATTAATATAAAAATAAATTAAATTAAATTTAAAACTAAATTTATTTAAAATATTCTAAAAATTAAAAAACTTAAAATTTATAAAGGGGGTGCGTGGGCGGCATTCGAAGGGAGGTGGTTGAGAGCCGAGCCCACCGCCGCCGCCCGGGAAGGCCTGGCGATGGAGGGGGAGGGTTGGCCGAAGTGGCCGACCCTTGGCTAACCGGCGGCGAGGGTTCACGGCCCTCGCTGGATCTAGGCAAGGGCTGCGACCCTTGACCTAGATTTGGGCGAGGGCTTGCGGGCCCTCGCCACCTCCTCGTCGTTGCTAGGAAGGGCCGATGATGTGGGGGGGAGCATCGACCAAGGTTGCCGGGCCCCGGCCGGGTCGCGATGCCGGTCGATTGTCGACAAGGGCCCACGAGCCCTCATTGGCCCCCTCGCGGATCGGGCGGCGAGGGCTCACGAGCCCTTGCCGGATCTGGCGAGGGCTACGACCCTTGCCCTAGATTTGGGCAAGGGCTCGTGGGACCCGCCGAAGGTCGGCCGGCATCGCCGACCGATGCTCCCCCACTGTTGCCGGCCCTTCTCGGTAATGGCGGGGAGGCGGCGAGGGCCCGCAAGCCCTCGCCCGCATTTGGTGAGGGCTCACATTCCTCGCCGCCGGTTGGCCAAGGGTCGGCCACCGCGCCGATCTTGCCCCCTTCGTCGCCAACCTTTCCGGTGGCGGCGGTAAGGGCCTCACCCTCACTGTCTCCCTTCGACACCACCCCACTCTTTTTTTTTTTTTAAAAAAAATTTTTAGAATATTTTAAATAAATTTAAGTTTAGTTTAATTTAATTACTTTTTATATTAATCATTTACACATTAGAGACAAACGACGTCGTTTTGCATTTTCTCGCCATGTTGGCATGCAAAACGACGTTGTTTTGTAATCACCTCGCTGGAAAATTGCCACGTCAACAATTTGGCCGGATTTTGGCCGAAATGGCACTTAAGTGATTCATTTTACTCCGATTTTGACATTTTAGTGTACCTTTTCAAAGTTTTGGCACTTAAGTGTCAATTTGTGCTAAGTTTTGGCACTTGGGCTGTACTTTTGCCCATAAAAGTAGGTATCCACAGTTGAAGTGTTGTCTATACTTTGACTTTTAAGCCCACAATTGCAATAATATTCACCTTCATCGTCAGTTGGTTGATGCAGTCTTGAGTTGCTTTTCCTGTTCTTGCTTTCCATTGCAAGTTTCATATGGCAATTTTGCTCCAAACTCTTGGATATGAGTTTAGGTTTAGAAGAAGAGACTTATTTTATTCCCAATTTGTTAATTTGGGACAAACATGATTTAGACAACATCATCTAGGTCAAATAATGTTGAGTTCACTTAGCTAGTGAGTCATGTTAGACTATTTATATTAACAAATTTACCCAGTCTAAATTTTTGGCTATTCAAATTGGCAATGGCATTGAAGTAATTTTTTTTAAAGTGACATTTAAGTGATTGCTTGAAAAAGTTTGGCACTTAAGAGATTATTATATCAAAGTTATGACACTTTAGCATCCTGCTCCACACAAACTGCTTTCATCCTGGCTACCAATTCGCAAAACTTATGAATTGCTCTTTGTAGTTTTGTCGTCATGAAAACCTATCTCTTCTTCCCACGTAAAAGAATCGATTCCGACACAATCTGAAGATTGAGCATCACGAATGTGTAAGATACCCACAAAATTAGAAATTATATTTCAATATAAATAATATTTGATTTCTTAAATAAGATATTCAAAATAATAAAAAAATAACTAATTAGTTTTTTATTTGTATTTGTATTTGTATTTATATATTTGAATTTAATTCTATTTTATAACATAAGTTCAATATATAAAAATAATATATATTTATTACATATTTTAGGTATTTTAGTATTTTAAGTATATTAGTATAGTAAGATTTCATTAGAGAATGATAGAAGGAAAAGAAAGAAATAAAAAAGAAATTAATTTAAAAAGAGAGGAAAATAAAATAAAAATAAAAATAAAAATAAAGTTGGCAAAAGTTTTGTGAGAGATTTTTACCATCTCAATTTATAATTTTGGTTCATTGATACTAATATACCATTCATACCAAATAATATACATAATATGATGCAACTATTTTTGACTTTATTATTGCAATCACTAAACAATGTATATGACACAGCAAAATCCTTGGATTTCATATTTTATCATATTCAGTTCTATCTTGGTTAGAAATCTAAATGACCAAATGTAACCTAAGGGTTAGATGAAGAGGCTTAATTTGTTCCCAATTTGTTAATTTTGGGCAACATGAGTAAGACCATGTCGTTTAGGTCAAATAATGTTGAGTTCACTAAACTAATGAGCCACTTTAAATTATTTATATTAAAAAGACCTTGTCTGAATTTTCATGGTGATGGTGTTGAAGTAATTTTTTTTTCCCAAAGTGATATTTAAGTGATAACTCGAAAAGTTTTGATATTGAAAAAAGTGCTATATGAAAGTTGTGCTACTTTTAATGCCATTTTCATGCTAATTTTAGTATTATAGAGAGATAAGCTAAAAACACAGTTAATAAATATTTATAAATACCAAAAGTGTAAATAACTAATGGAATAGATAGCATGTTTTTGTTGATTTATGAAATTGATTGACATTAAAAATATTCTAAAATCTAGGTAATAGTGTAATTATGTAAACTTGTGAATACTTTGGAATGGCTAATTAGGCTTTGACATGGAAATTGTTGAGATTAGATTGAACAAATTTAAAGTTTATGGGTTATATCAAATATTTATTAATAGTTTAAGAATTACATTAAACAAGTCCAATGTTCAAAAACGACATTGCAAATATGACCAAAGTTTAAGGTCTATTTATGTAATTTTCCCTTTAATTTATGTGTCATTAGAATGCTGCTTGGCTTCATCTAAAGCTCGATAGTTTGCATCCAAAGATTAGTTTTTACGGGTCTCTAAGCCCTAATCACGAGAAACTATGTTATGTAACGATCACACTATCAACGCGGTTAACCAACCAATCAAATTGCTGGTATAATATGCATTTTCTATTCCATTTTTTCAAAATTCTGTAACTCTCCCTCGTTATCGGCTGATTACATTATACATTATAGTCTTGGGGCACAAACTGCCTCCTCCTCCCCAATCACATGAAGAATGAAGATAAGGAAACGTCTCCTTTCTGCGCGGCCCCGCGTGGCGCTAGCCACCTGGTATCGTTCAGCCTAATTGCCTAACCCGAGTGAATGGAGAACGTCAGACGTAGCCGTAGGCAATATTTTCTCGACCCGAATGAACCCCTTCTTTCTTCTCTTCCATAAAACTCAAAATGTAGACATTTGAGCCAAAGAAATCAACATTAAAGTAAGCATAGGGGAAATCACAAATGGGACAAAACACAATTAACTTGAATTTCATAGCTGATGACTCACTCCCATACACGAATATTCAAGCATGGACAGACACGAGAGGTGTCTTCAAGCGCACGAACCTCTTCAATTGGCACGTGCTTTTGGGAACACAGAGATAGAAATTTTCAATACTTCAACAGCAGTAGGAGTAATTCATTGAACAGATATCATCACTTACATCCTTAAAAAAACCATATATTTTGGAAAGAAGCTCGTACCCATTTTGAAATCTATGGAGGGGAGTCAATCAAGAAGCAATCGAGATTTTTTCTTTAAGTATTTGTTTAGTTCGGGAAACGAATTTAGTCTTCAACGCGTGATTAGATGAGATATTTGGGATCCACGTTAAATCGGTAGATAATATCAATTGATTGTATTTTGTCATAAGAGATGTAGAATTTTCTCTTTTTCTCTTATATAAGATCAAATTGGTTATAAAAGAGGATAGAGGCCAAGGGCCTTACTTTACCTGACGGTGAGTCATCCTCTTCCAAATTAGTCACGCTAACGGAACACAAACGGTTTTCAGATATGGACCTAGAAAAAAAAGAAGCTTTGATTAGATTGATTTTTTTTTTTTTTTGACAGTGAAAAGGGCAACTTATATTAATAATAGTAATTCATACATCCAGCTGCGAGAGCATCCGCACATAACAAGTTAAGTAGAGGAATAGGCAGATGAAAAGAGGATATGCGATGCGTAGGGTTTCTACTATGGGCTTTACAGGCCCAATCAGCAACCATGTTAGCCTCCCTAGGGCAAAAACCGAGCGAAATATTGGGGAAAAGTGAAAACAGAAAGACCGCCTCTGAGAAGAGAGCACGATCCGGCCATGGCGGCTGTGCTCGTCGATTCAGAACTTCTACTAGGGAGAGGTTATCTGATTCAAGAACAAGTGATGCGTATTGGAGCCCCTGATCAAGTAGATGTCGAAGCGTTGATGATAGGGCCTGGATCTCCACCTGCAAAGCTGAGGAAGCTTCAACCCTTGCTGCAAAAAAGTCGGTAAGTCTACCTTCGTGATCTCTGCAAATACTTGCGATACGCTGGTTATTGCCCCGGTGATGTGATCCGTCAATGTTAATCTTCGTGTGCCGGATCTGGGGACGCCATAGATGACTCGTTTGACCGACCGAGGGCTTCGATGTGCAAAGTGTAAGGCGAAGACAGACGATCCACTTGGGTATTCGTTAAAGCAGCTTCTGCAACAATGGACGGATTAGGAAATTTGCCTCGGAAGAGGAAGCCGTTCCGAGCCTTCCAGATCTGCCACAATACATTTGCGATCAGTGCAAGACGAGGTAGGCGGTTCCCATTGCTGATCCTGGATACAATCCATGAGTCCAGTCTCTGAATATTGGTAAGGTCGATTGATATGCCAATCTGAGAGTTCGACCATACCTGTTTAGTCAACTCGCATAATAAAAATAAATGTTCTGAGGTTTCTGGAATATTTCTTTGACAGATTTGGCAGCACGGACTGTCAATGATGTGCCTTCGATGCAGATTGTGACGCGTTGCTATGGAGTCATGACAAATGGCCCCGGAGAGGAACATACGGATTTTGGGGCTTGGCGTCTTCCACAGAGTTCGCCAAAACCAGGTAGGAGTTCTATATGAAGTAGAAGCACCATCTGTTAATCCACTGGTGTTAGTCTGAGTGATTGCATGGTATGCTGACTTTACAGTATACGTACCCTGTTTTGTAGCTGTCCAAATGAGTGCATCCTTGGTAACAGTTGGTCGAATTTGAATGGATGTGATTTCTTGAATTATTGGCAAGTCAAAGAAGCTGCGCATTAAATCTGTTTTCCATGAACCAGTAGCTTGATCAATAAGATCAGCTACTAGGAGGGGTTCTGCTTGGGCCTTTGGTCCACCTAGAATACCCATGGATAGCCAACTATCTTCTCTGATATTGATGCATGTGCCATCCCCGACTGACCAACGGATGTTTGGTAAGATAGCTGCACGTCCACTCAAGAGGCTCTGCCAGCCCCATGATGGGCGGGAACCCTTGACAGCTTTAAAAAAGGTGGATGAATGAAAATATAATCCTTTAAAGAACTTAGCCCATAATGAGGAGGGTTGATGAATAAGACGCCATGCTTGCTTACCAAGCATGGCTTCATTGAAACCGATTAACTTCCCGGGAGCCCAAGCCCCTTCCTCTTTTCGAGCTGTAGTTTGTCCCAACATTGCCAATGAATTCCTGCTTTGCTTGTGTCATTATTCCACCAAAACTTAGCCATACGCTGTTCTATAGTTTTACATAAAGACCGAGGAATCTTAAAACAGACATGGCATATTGTGGAATAGATTGAATTACTGCTTTTAGCAAAATTTCCTTCCTCCCTTAGAAATAAGCTTCTCCTTCCACCCCTCTAATTTCAATTGAACTCTAGCCAAAATCCAAGAAAACATATCCCTCTTAGATCTGCCCCAATCAGTAGGTATCCCTAAGTATTTTCCGCATCGCTGTAAAATAGGAACTCTTAACTCACTGGCCAAATTCTCTTGAAGTGTCATAGGACAGGATGAACTAAAGAAAATGCCAGATTTGTTTCGGTTAATAGCTTGTCCAGTAGCCAAACAATACTGATTTAAGATGTTAGATAGATTCTAGCATTCCATCAAGGTGCCATCAAGGAAAAATACAGCATCATCAGCGAAGAACAAGTGAGATAAAGTGGGACACCACTGATTTAATTTGATACCTTTAAGCAATCCCGTATCAATAGCATTCCGAATGAGAAGTGATAGGAGGTTTGCAATGAGAATGAACAAATAGGGGGATAAAGGATCACCTTGCCGAAGCCCCCTAGAAGGACGAAAGCTCTGAAGATAATCACCATTCATTTTAACACACAAGGTTGTAGTTGAGATGCACTGCATGATGAGCTGTACCCAATGAGACGCAAAGCCTAGACAAAGTAGATAATCATGAAGAAAATCCCATTCAATGCGGTCATAGGCCTTCTGCATATCAACTTTGAGCACAGCTTGAAAATGACGCTTTCTTTTCCTAGTTTTAAGCCGGTGAATCACTTCCTGAACCATAAGAACATTATCTTGTATCTGTCTTCCAGCAACAAACGCACTCTGTTCCTCAGAAATTATAGCAGGCAGTAAAGGTTTTAACCTATTAGCAAGTACTTTAGAGAAGATTTTGTAAACATAGTTGCACAAGCTAATAGGTCTATATTGATCTAAGCACTCTGGGTTTGGGGTTTTAGGGATCAATGTTATTGCAGTTCGATTTAAGGCCACTGGTAAGGATCCAGAACTGAAAAATAATTGCACTGCCCGATAGATATCTTCCTTGATTACCTCCCAATGAGATTGATAGAACATACCAGTCAAACCATCAGGGCCTGGGGCTTTCGATGCACCTAATTGAAATGTGGCCTGTTTAACTTCTTCCACTGTTACCTTTGCTAGAAGCATACAATTCATTTCTGTGGTAACCATTGGTTGACATTGTTGAAGAACTTGTTCATAACTTCTAGGGCCAGATGTTGTGTATAGAAGTGAAAAATACTCAGTGGTCATTTGTTGTAACTTATGATTTAGTTAGGACTTTGTCTCCCTTTCGTAATGACGCGGGACCGTCGAATGCCGGTCCTTCTAATGCGGCCCCTGCTGACTCTCCTTGGGGATCTTTTCCATCGGTGCCCCCTTATATATGTGTGTGATGTGAAGAGGGTCTCCTTTCCTGAACCAGAACCGGGGGGGGGGGGTGAGAGGAAAAGGGGCTCAAAATGTCCCATCAATAAAGTGAGCTTCTATCACGTGCAGGTTCGTTTAGATTGGGCCATAGCCTTCTCGCTAGGAGTTCTATTACATTCCGTCCACTCTCCGTAAGAGATGGTACTCTTTTTTTGGCAGTGAAATTCTTCTAGAATTGGATTGTTGCTCTTGAAAAGCGAGTACTATACTATTTCTTGCCAACATGCCTTCCTTTTAGACCGGATCTCTAATAGGTCAAACTTAAAAATGTAAAAGAGCTCTGGTAAGGCTCGCATAGGCTATGTCTCTGAGCACGAAGCCAAGCCCCAGCCACTGACTGACTGATGGACTGACTGACTTGGGAGAGGTCTATTATAGGACAGTATGTAATCAAACTCCCATCTCAGCGAGAAGAGAAGAACTAGACAAACCCAAGGCATTTCGGAACATCGAATCGAATTCTTTGCTGCAGGTCGAAGGTAGTTTTCGTAGGGAGCCTTGGCTTACTCTTCTTTGCCTTCTATATCCTGGAACGTGCCATTTGATGAAAACCCTTCTTTCTTGCTTGATAGGGGGGCTTCCATTCACCAGCGCAGACTAAAAGTGCTCTCCGAACCGCGGGGCTTGGAAATTCAGTTGAAGTTTGATTCAGTTGCCGATTCTGTTTCTGATT
Source organism: Eucalyptus grandis (assembly GCF_016545825.1). Taxonomy (NCBI): domain Eukaryota; kingdom Viridiplantae; phylum Streptophyta; class Magnoliopsida; order Myrtales; family Myrtaceae; genus Eucalyptus; species Eucalyptus grandis. The sequence goes on along the minus strand of NC_052622.1, from coordinate 8,483,305 downwards.
CAGTTGTTGAACTTCCTGCTTCGCGATTTTGGAGTGGATTTCAACAAGCCATGGGAACTAAGCTACACTTTAGTACCGCCTTCCACCCACAAACAGATGGACAATCACCAACCTTCAAGTCTTCCTCCATCAGGTCATCTTCCGGAGCCAAGCCTTCTTTCTGAAATACCGACAGCTGCTCCCGCTGAAGCAATTGTAGCAGCTCCGGCCCCTATGATCACATGAAAACCATGAAAGCCAGTTGCTAAGCAGTCAAAGTAATAGACAAGTACCCATGATAGGATAGGTCTAACGTCTAACACCAAGCCCAAGCATACAAGAGAGAGCAAGGCAAGTGCATAGCTTGCTAATTGAATCCCCAACAAGTTGGAAAGTCAAGTTCAAGTGCTGAAGTCTAAGAGAAGTTTCTTTTTTCTGTGGGACTGCTTCTGCTTGTTTTCCTCATCTCCGCGGATTGGAATGGAAAGAAAAGGAAAATGGAACTCTTGGATTTTTTGACTCGCCCCCGGCTACCTGTCCAAAGTTTCGCTACGCACCTCAGTCCTTACTCTTTCGATCTCGGGTTTCCGGTGTATGTAGCCAATTCCCGGCTTTCCGAGAAGTGCATTGTTGGAACTGGGTTGGAACGCCAAGCGGCTCTAGATTCAGGGGTTAAGCTGAGAAGCGGAAGTGAAGTAGAGTAGAGTAGAGGAAGATGAGCAATTTGAGAAAGGAGAGACAAGATGCGCTGCTCCGTGAAGGAAACAGTAGACTTTTCAACCATTTTTGCTCGTGCTAGTGCCCCCAGAAATTCTTGGTTAATTGTCAAATACTAAATTAAACTGCAAGCAAAATTCTTTCACATCCTCCTAAGCTAAATTAAGAAGTTGGATCGTCGGTCGTATATATGCATAGATTGCTTATTCTTTAAACACTCATCAAGTTCATTCAAGATTCACTATGCAAAAGCTCCTTATGGTTTGAGAGAAGTGGGGGAAATGAAAGGGCTGCGATGAGTTGGGCTAGAATTCGAATTTTTGTGAGGACTGAACAGAAATTTCAAAAAAATTTTATGGTCTTCCTCGCCGAATTTTGGACTAAGAGAATAGGGGATGAGAATTATTCTCTTTACACACAAGACATGTGAGTGAGTGCTTAGGATGTCATGACTCGAGAGTGCCACGAATCAAACTGGTCCAAGGTAAATCTTTCTTGGTTGCTCTAGACGAGTAAATTCACAAAATCGTAAGTTTTCACATGTTCAAAATTAACAATCTTATTCCAGAGCAGTGAACAGCTGAAGTGAGCCCCTCAGCCATTCAATTTACATAGCATTTTGCATCACGCATATATCTTTGTGAAATTTGGTGTCAGCCACACAACCAACATGGCTTTAATATTTTTTTCAAATTTTCGGCAGCGTTGACGGACACTCGGACCGGGCCAAGAAACCTTGCAAGCCCACAGAAATTTCTAGGCTTAGACTTGGGCTTGGGCCTACTGAAAATGGACTGAACTAAGCGGGCTTCGCTGAACTGGGCTACTGTAATTTTCGCGGGCTTCAAATAGCCCAACTGCTCGATTGAAATGCAACTGAACTGGGCTGAGAACTTGGGTTGCTACAAGGCTTGGATCCAACTGAAATGGGCTGAGCTTGATGGAGATACTGGGCCGAAATTGCTGGCTTCACTGGGTTGCACAAGAAAGCCCAAAGATGGGCTTTGCTGGGTCTGAAGTTCGCTGGCTTGGGCCAACTTGTGGCTGGGTTTCTCGCGAGCGGTTTATGGAAGCTACTGAAGACGAAGACGCGTGGCCTCGCTAGGTCTTCTAGGGATGTTGAAGAAGCTGCTTTGTGTGAGTTGCTTTGGTTGACTGCACACACGGAAGACACGAGGAGGGGCAGAGAACGTGGACTTGGAGAGGCTACTGATGGGTTGGGCTCAATGCGGGCTAAAGGCGAGAGGCAACGCGGGCAGCTTCAGCGAGGCAGATGAGTCAACAATGGAGGCTTTAGCTGGTTTTTTGACCAACGGTGCTAGGGCTTGGACGCGTGGAGCAGAGAAGATGAAGGGGAAATCGCTGGTGAAGCAGAAATCGAAGATGGTGGGGCAGCACAACTTCGGTCAGGTTGATCAAGCAAGAGAAGGACACGGGGAATGGAGCAACTCGCTGGTGGGGTTGACGGTGAAGACGTGGACCACGATGGGCGGCTATCTTCGAAGGAAAGAGATGAATCTCGTGGAAAGAAAATGAAAGCAAAAGCAGAATCTGACGAGAGAGAGAGAGAGAAAAGGAATGGGGGAGAGTCGCGTGCAAGCTTGGAAGAGGAGAGGGACAAAAAGTCATCAAACATTATCCAATTTCATCATTGGTGGTCCAAAACTCTTCAAGTATCCCCCCCTTACTTTTTAGCTTGAAAATCCACAATATTGTCCAAATTGAAATATCATTTTGCAGCCCCATGCCAATTCCGAATTTCACTCAAATAGTTTCACTTTCCTTTACTCAATTCCCCAAATTGAGGTTCGATTTCGATGAAGAAAAATCTCGTATAATTTTCTATGTCACCAACACTCAAAGCGCTCAACTTTGGAAGTCAAATTTCCTTTAATTTTGGCTTACTCGAATTTCCGTTAATTTTCGCAATATCCGAATCGATTTTCCGTAAAAATCTTAGAATCTATAAAAATTCTTCGGAGGATGAGTCGACATTCCTAAAATAAATCGTGACACCACAGAACTTTCAACTTTTGAAATCGGGTTCAAATTCTTAGTTAATTTCCATTCGATGCGATTTTAGCGTGACCTGGCCTGTCGGGTAGCTTTTAAGAATTTTTGGTGCAATTGACCCGTGATCAATTTATCTCGAGTCACCGTGTACATCTTTGACACATTGGTGACCATCGGTTGTCATGAAAATTTAGAGGTTTCAATTATGGGCACCGGATACTAAAACGATAGAAAAATCAGTCTAATACCGATCGATGAGTATTTTGCAATCATGTGTAATCACCAACACTCTGATCATATATCTTAGTCAAATCGACTTATCTCTGGTTTCTAATCGATTTCGATAGTGCCATAATGACCCTTGCAAATCAACACGGTCGAGCAGTCAATTTATAGTCGAATTTTCAAGTCCATTGCATTTAGATTCCTTAATTGCTTCCCTAGGTAGTCTAGTTATTCAGTCGGCGGGTCACTTATTACCAAGGGCATGTGCCAATCACAAACACAAACAATTTCTAATGCATGATGGGATCATATGTATGAAGGGTACATGTGATATTTCAATATATATCTCAAAATCATTCATGAAAATTTTTGAGACAATGTGATATCCCGGCTATGAAAGGCATTCAATTGCTAAGGCTAGCCCAGGCCTTGCATTAGAAGTTACAAGCGTCGCAGACATTTTGAATACAATTCAAACCGTGACTTTCACGTTGTTAAAACAGGATTTTTAAAAATGTTTGAAAATATTTAGGATTAAGGAATATCTAGGCTATGGAACACATTCAATTGCCAAGGCTAGCCCGGGCCTCGCATTAGAAGTCACAAGTGTCATAGGCATTTTGAATATGGTCCAAACCATGATCTTTCCTTACGCCAAATCGAGTTTTGGAAAATAACCTTTTTAGGAATCGTTTTTGAGAAACATCACATGTATCAAAACATTTTTTTTTTTTTAAAGATGCGATTTGAAATGGTCGGTTGTTAACAACAAAGATCAAGTATTTAAAACAATCATGAAGATAAAATTTCATAATTTCATGTACATACTAATCTAAAAGGTGTAGCTAAATAATCACAATCAAGTTTAAATCAGGAAATTTCAGAACAAATGTGCAAGGACAGAAAAATTGAGTAATACCCATTGACAATCTAGCTATGAAAAAATTTCATAATATGCATGACATGATAACAAACAACTTTTGTGAAGAAAGTTTTCTTGAACAATGTACACATGATTTTACAAAAATCAAACAACAAGTAACAACATATCAGAAATTTGTCAAAACAACAGGACATTCAGCTAATGTCACGAGAAATTTTCCTATCATAACATGCCTAAAAATCATCAAATTTATACACAACATAGTCAACATGATGAAAATAAAGTTTCATTAAGAGAAAAAGTTTATATTCCAAATAGAAAAAATGGAACAAAAATATCAAAGGTCTGTCCAGACAGGAGTTAAAACAGGGGTCCAAATTTGATCCCTCATTCAGATAGTAATCTGACTTTGAGAAAATGAAAAATTAGTCTAAATGATGAGCTATTGACATGAAATTAGTGGCATTAGAAACTTTTAAATGTTTCCTACATCTTCCTAGAAGAGCTTGAGTCCAAACTAGGTCAATTTGGTATACTAAAATCGAGATCTTTGAAAGTGCGCACATCAATAATTAAGAAGGCAAAACATAAGCATTCATTAGAAAACCTTAAAATCACTCAAAGCATACATAAATTGAACATATATATAATGCATTTCATCTTTCATGAAGGACTTGAGATCAAATAAGTGCGGTTATGGACTCAATTTCATCAAAACAAATCTCGGACTAATATAGGACAGATTGACCTATGTCTAAATCTAAGCAATTTTGACCTACCCAAAGATGTCTAAAAATTTTGAAAAAAATATAGAATATGAAAAACACTTGTACAAGAAACTTTCATCATGGAAAGTTGTTCCATAACTCAACACAAAAATCGGCACAAAAATAGTAAAAGCATAGATTCATTAAAACAAATCTCGAACTAATACAAGATAGACTAACCTATGTCCAAATCTAAGCACTTTTGACCTAGCTAATCATGTCCAACATATTTTAAAAAAACCTAAAGAAGATGCACAACATTTGTACGAGCAACTTTTATCAAGGAAAGTCATTCCAAAACTCAACACAAAAATCAGCACAAAAATAGCAAAACAGAGATCGATATGGAATAGATTGACCTAAGCCTAGATCCAAGTAAATCTGACCTTGTTAAACGCATCCAAAAATCATAAAAAAAATTACAAAAGATGCAAGACATGATTTGGAACAAAAATCATGATGAAAATTTTATCAAAAAATGATCATGAAAGTTGGCACAAAAATAACAAAGTCAGAAGGTGGAACCGGATCAGAACCGAAAAAAACCTAAACTATTGCAGAATTGTTAATTTTCAGATGTATTTTTGGAGGGTCATATGATGGTCGTTTTGGGCGTGAGACCCATCATTTTGAAGCTTGGGATGTCTATTACCTAATCTTAAGAGGACTCAAGCTCAAACGAGGTCATTTCGGACCTCGTTTTAGCCAAAACAGTAACCTATGTACAGGCCTACGAAAATCACTGATTAGGCTTAAAATCACAATTATCATTTAAATCATCAAACAACTCATTGCAGCATTCATACTCATCAACATTAAGCATGCAAAAGCTCCTAATCTTGAATCCTAGCCTTGATCGACTAACTCGATCTCGCTTCATCGGATTCGAGTTTTGAATCATTACCTTTGTTGCGATTTTCGTCGGTTTCAATCGCAATTAGTTGGATCTAATCACCGGATCATGATCGGGAATCCAAGAATGTAGATCAAGTCACTATGGCTCAAATCGGGATTAATCAAACCACCGGCTCAAGAAAAAAAAAGGAAGAATCGATCCAAGAGATGAACCAAAACTTAGAGAGAGAAAGAGAGAGAGGGAGAGGGAGAGAGTGATTTGTTTTGGTAGGGTTTTTGGAGGGAAAAATGAGAGAGAGAGGTCTGAAGAGGGAGAAAATTTCGTGCAAATGAGCATTCTATTATGAAAATAGAAGAGATTTCACTTATATACTCCAACATTAATCGATTTTAGCCATCGGTTAGACCCTAGGGTCAAAATCTCGGTCCAACGGTCAAAAATCCATTTCGAATGCTCCATTATAATATCAAGGTGTTGGGTAATTGATCTAGTGGGCTTGATTTGCAAAAAACCAAGCCAAAGTCGGGATTGTGTCAAAATGCCTAATTAGGGGTCAATTTGCCATTTGACGAAATTCGAAGACCAATTTGTAAAATTTAAGGAAATTGAAGGTGTAGAAGTGAAATTGGGAGTGAGAGGGTTCTAGAACCGGTGGCCAAAGGCCATGAACCTGTCGGCAAGGGCCTGAATCGGCCATCCCACCTGGCGGCTTGATTAGACCCTGGCCAAACCGGTTCGGTTCGGTTCGGCTAGATTTTGATCGATTCTTGACCGGTTTGGTCCCGGTTCCTACCATTTTTCCACTTAGGACCCGTGTGGGTCAAAATTTATGCAATTTGACACCTAAAGAACCTAATTGAAAAGGAATTTTATCATTTTTATGAAGAAATTGACCAATTAAGATACACTTAAGCCAATCAAACCTTATGAATATGATCTAGGGGTCTTTTATTGACCTAATTAAATGATTATCATGGAAAAAAAATGAGTCGAAACCATGGGTGCTTTGAATTGGGCCTAAAGGGCTAAAATGGTAAAATTTTCAATTCAATGGACAAAATTGCAAATGAATCAAAATTGAACTCAATTAGTGTCACAATTGCCCTATCTAATGAACTACCCAAAGGTAAGATCACTTACCACATTCAAATTGACCTTGAATTGAAGTGCTCAAACTTAGGTCAAAAATGGATCTAAGCATAATATTAAAATTAGACCCAGATTTATGAAATTAAATCATAGCCATGAATGGGTCAATTTAAAGTTTGCCAATTGAAGCTTAATTGCTTGACTTTCTAATGCTTGGGAGGATAAAATTCTTCAAATTGATGAGTTCTTGTGTGAATTTCACAAAATCGATCTCGAATTTGGACTTATCTTAAGAAAATGAGTGAGAAGTAATCATCCGTTCGTAAGTTATGAATGATCGATTTTGGTCCTCTAATTAAGGTTCAAAACAGGCATTCGTATTTTGACTCGATAAATCGCAAAATTGAATGCTTAAACAGATTTAAGATAGTCCTTAAACCAAATGTCAAAGAAGGAACTACACCTAATTATGACTAGAATAAAAGTAATTTTATTTTTGATTGATTTAGAATCTAAAACTGAAAAATTCAGAAATCAAGGTTTTTAATCGAATTTTGTGAAATTTTTGACACAAAAGTCAAATTGGCATTAAAAGAAATGTATTTGTGCATTTTTTATTTTTTTTTTTGGTCAAAGGTTTGACCAAAAGTCAACAACTTTGTTAATTTTTCCTAAAAGGTTGATTTTTTTGATCAAATCTTTGAATTTTCAAGAAATTGATTTGAAAGAAGTAAAATTAAAGCTAAATGGAATTTTTTGGGCAAAAAATCAATTTTTGACTGAGGATTGACTTTTGGTCAAAGGATTGACCAAAAAAATCAACCTAAAAGTCAACTGTTTGACTTTTCTAGTTTTTCTTGAAAATGAACTAAAAACTGCTTAAAAATGACAATGCAAAAGAAGTAAATGAAAACCGACATTTTTTGGTCGAGAGATGGGGTTCCGTCGTGATCGAAACTTAAATCCTGAATTTTTTTTTAATTGTTGTAATGATATGTCAACTAAAAATCAAGTGTCAACAAACTAATGTATTCCAACTCCAACCTTCCAAATCTATCTTAGATTGCAACAAAACCTTTTGTTCTATACAAAAATTGCAGCAAACAAAAAAAACAACTTATAAATAACTAGGTAAAATTACATATTCTATGTCTTTGACTATGGTAGACATATAAACTTTTTCTCATTATTCACTTCACATTTGAATATATTATACAAGAGAATAACAACACAATCAATACTCGATAAAAGTTTCTTTCAATTTTCAGCCTTGAAACTTCTTTATTCAAATGGTCAACCATAGATATTAAACCCTTCATTTGAGTTTATATTAAGTCGCCTTCCTCCAACTCATCCATTAATTTAGGTGGAGGTTGATGTCGACCTTTAAGTAGCTCCAAGATTACTCTTATCGCTTGATCGGAGAATTTTGTATCAACCCATTTGAAACATTTACACTTCGAGCATTTTTTATATTTGCCACACCCATGGGATCTTCTCCTGGGATTCAATCGAATCCCAGATGTTCTTCTTAAACTCAGTAACCCGCAATAATAGTAACACTCATTATCTAATTCATTTTTTTTTTTGCGCGAATGTGAGCCGCTGTTGAAACTTTTGCCCTCCATTTACAAAAGTGAGCTAATAAGTTTGAGAGAAAATCGAAGTATGCATTCAAATTGAGGATTTAGGGTTTTGAACTTTTGGCTCTCCTTCAATTTGGGGATTTAGGGTTCTCACTTAGGGAAAAGATGCCAAATGGCGTTGTCTTGTTGTCTGCATACTGATTGTACTCTTCAACGAGCCACGTCGGCTTCCAAAATCAATAAAAAATGGCAACATCGGATTTCCGGCCAATGAGATCGGCGTTGGCATTGAAATGATTGTTTTTCAAACTTTTTGGTACTTAAGTAATCTAAAATAAACTTTTGGTATTAAAATAAACGTCATACATAACTTTTAGCACTTTTATTATACTTACCCCCATTTAACTTATTATTTAAAATTTTATAATAGTTAACAACAATCCTACAAAATTAGCGTACACCATTAAACCTAATACTTCCAAGTTTAAAATAGTTACATAAGATCGTAGAAGCGTGAATGACTCAGCCGAGTGTACCTAATATGAAAATAAGTACTATTTGGGCATTTACATATAAAAACGTGTCATATTTTTTAGACAATTCACAGTAATCCTACAAAATTTTGCCGATTGATTTTCATGCATAAAGCCGCCCCTATCTTGTCCTCTTCCTTTTTGGTCTCTGGCCCGCCATGCCCTCGTTCCCACATGCTATCCATTTTCCTTTTTGGTCGATTCCCGATTGGTCCCATTGCCCAAATTTTAACCTCTTTTTTTTTTTTTTTAATCTTCAGCCAAAATCCTCGTTCTCTTTTGGCTTCTTCCTTGAAATGAATAAATAGAATATACAAAGCTAGCAACATAATCTGAGCTCGCCTTTTTCTTATCTTAGTCGCACCTTAAGTCCAAAACTTTGACATTTCGTTGGCACATGATATTAGGCTTAGACTCGATATATCGGTAGATTAATAGAGTGTTTCACATACCCTTCATTAGATTAATCAGCTTATCGAATCACATACTTATTATCAAAATTTTGGAACAGTGGTACTTGGTTTTTTTGTTCCTTTCAAATTTCACAAACCGTTCTTGCTTTTTGTACTTTAGAGGGACCGTTTTACTATTGCAGTTTAAAAGACAATTTTTTTCTGTGCTAGCAAATTTCTGAAAGAGTTGGCACGTGCTAAAAGTTGTGGGTAAAAACAAATTATGAGTTATTTGATTTTCAAGTGACTGTTAGTAACTTAGTAGCACTTTTGTGAAATTACCAACCTTTTCTTGATAATTTGCAAATCATTACTATTCCGGATTTTTAGAAATTTCACAGTGAACATGCAAGGTTTTCTCTTTTGGGTGGACTGCAAATTCAAGTTATGTTCACAACAAAATTCAGATGACCATATCATTCAGGGGCAATCTAGAAGATGCGGTAAGGCAGAATTCGAGTAGCTAAATATAGACCAAAGTTAGCAAATTCAAAGAAGTAGAAAAGTTCATAAAAAGAATGCTTCCCGAGCTAATTGTAATTGCAAAAAGAACATGTGATCGTGGATTTGAATACTTGAATATGCAGGCATAATTCAATAAGAAACAAACTTACAATGTTGGAGTATCCTCAAAAGAGATCAATTCCATAAGACAAGAAAACCATTGCCAAAACCCAGATCTAATCGAATATGGTAATAGATGAAGAACATCAAAGAACAGAAGCGATGAGCCAAGAGATCAAAGAAACAAAACCTGAAGAAAAAAGTAGGGCACGATTTGAGAAGGAAAATATGGTGTAGGGAGTGGAGGACGATGCTGATGCTGATGCTGATTCTCTGAAGTGGAAATTCCGATAGTTATATGGGTTGAAGTGAGCATATCTATTTCGCCAACAATGATTGGAGTGAGGGAAACGAAGATGGGCTGCTACTTATCTTTAAATTGTCCGATAAAGCTACTTTAGCTGCATTTTTTTTTCTATTAATGGCTGGGGACTCTCAATTATATTTCGGCCTTTACAGTTGGTGAAGAAAAGTAGAGCACGAAGAGGGAGGGAGTGTGTTATTTTCATTAAAACTCCAAATTTTCAGAAAATTCAATTTGAGACAAAATAAATCATTTTCTTTTTGTGTTTGTTTGTGCCAAATCTAGTTCCACTAAAATGCATTAACATAGTCTAACTGAACCTAATTTAACGACTACAAATTATCAAGAAATCGGGGAAAAGGATTTCCCCCTAGCCATAAGGGGAAGTCATTTTTCTTGATATAAACTTCTTGTTTTTAATCCACAGATAACATTTTATGTTAATCAATTAATTTTCCGTCATCCAAATATCGAAAAGTTATCTCCCAAGCAATTTTCTCTCAAGTGAATGGGCCCTTGGTCTGTCTCTAAAAATTTGTGATAGTTTGTTTCTTGAAAAAAAAAAAAAAAAAAACCAAAGGTGGAAAAACTTGCTTGAGAGCTGATTGTGAGATGTGGGAAAGATTCTGCCTCATGATAAGTCGATATCCTCCATCACAAATACTAATCTTCCCAAATTGTTAACTTAGATGCTGTCTTTTTCGTTGACCCTTGTCATACGTCAATTAACTAAGGAGGTTGTTATGTTTTGGATTTTTTAAGGGCGATGTTAAAATTAATCTCGGATCAAAGAGGTTAATGAACAAAACTGTGATTGTAGAATTACGCTTTACTCTCACGTAATGCACCTAGCCAAATACAAAGACATTATTAAATATGGTTGACCTCACATAACATCTATTCCATTTAGAAGGCCTTTTTGGGTATATATGCTTTCGTATCGCGCGATCATTGTCGATTCCTCTTTTTAGGGATTAAATTGAATGTTGATGACTTTATGTCAGCGAGGAAGATGGGATTTATGTGGAGGTGGAATGTGGAAATCAAAGAATGAAAGCCTGATTTATTATACTGAAGAAAAGTAGAAAGAGACCTGAGAGGCTGAGGCATAGACCAAGGTCGTATGCAAGTGAGAAATTGTCTTGTATTTTTTAAAAGAAAATTGATTGGATGATAGTCTTGAATTTACTGTGAGAATAACAGTCGGTTTTAGATAATAAAAAAATCAAATAACAAATAATTATAAAATATTGCATGATCTAATCCTTTAAGAATTTGTAGCTTATAACAAGCTGTTGTTCTAACAGTATACCAAAAACCTCTATGTTAGTAAAGTCCTTTCTAAAATTATACGAGATTTTATATTCGCTGATTGATTTGTATGAGTGAATCGGAAAAGGCAGCACAAATATTACATTTCTTGGTAGTGCCGATTGGTGGGCCCAAATCTCAAACTTACATGCTCTAGTCGACCACGATGGCTCTATTAGTAATGACAAAAATGTGAGCGTTGCACGATACTTCGACCAGGGATGCATGGCAGAGAAAGGAAGGCCTCTAAAACAACGCAATTAAAGCCAGGGCATAGGATGTTCGCTGGAAAACCGTGCGGTAATTGAGGTTTGGCATCTTGATCAAACAACTTTGTTGACTTTCCTAGACTGTTTTTGTCTTCTTATCCACGTAATTTTACGAGGAGCTGATGAGCATCGAGAAGTTAATAGATGATCGGTTTTGTACTTCTTGTACTTGTTTTGCTAGTTTTCATAGACGAGTGTTTTTTAGACCAAGCCATTTGGGCATATATACGAACGGCGGACCGACTTCTTAATCTGGCTTAAAGTGATGTGAAAGGATTCTTCTTCTAGCAGTATAAACACCAAATCGAACGGCATAAACATGCTTTACGTGAGAAGGGAAGAGGAGAATTATTGTGGTCCGCCTTCTTAATCTGGCTTAGAGGGATGTGAAAGGATTCTTCTTCTAGCAGTATAAACACCAAATCGAACAGCATAAACATGCCTTACGTGAGGAGGAGAAGTGGAGAATTATTGTCTTTACACACGACACATGCCCGTGAGGGCCTAGGATGTTGTGACTTAAAGTGTGCCGCGACTTGGACTAGTCCAGGGTAAATCGTCCTTGGCTGGTCTAGACAAGCGTTTTTACAAGAGGTGAGCTTCTACAATTCAAAATTAAAGATTCGATTTTCACGTGATGCAACCGATGAAATGACCTACTCATCCATTCAACTGACACAGCATCATGCATGTATCATTGTGATGTGTCATTTATTTGCAACACAATTGTTTTTATAAACTTAAACTGTCTAGCTCATACAATAATTTGATTGGAATACTCTAGTACTTCTCTTCGTGAGTAGGCTGGACTTTGCTCCAAGTTTAAAATATGAGAATATGAAATATAGGAGGTCTGAAAAGGTTTGAATCGAGAATCTTCTGCTTTGATATCATACAAAATGTTGTGGAACTACATTGAAGTAGCTAAAGGAAGAGATGGTTGAACTTATATACTTTAGCAATCATCAAATGTAATGCAATAGGAAAGCAACTATAGAAAAAGCCAAATCCAACAAGGCAAACATACATACATACATACATATATATATATATATATATTTTATTTTTTTTATGCAAATCAATCTCCATCGCCACCATCCAGAGGCGGACTAGCAGAGGTCATGCTCCCCGTTCGATCCTCTTTTGGGTCATCCAAATTGAACGTCCCAACTTGAAGAAAACGAAGGTAAGCGAGAAAAACCTGCATGTCAGAGGACGGATAGGGCGAAGGCGGTGGAAAAAGAAGGGTAAGAAGAGTAATGATAAAAGAACCACCGGTGATAATATAGCACCTGTAATGATGAGGATGAAAACGGATCCCAAGATTAATATCGCGGTGGCAAGCCAATGGAATTTGCCAATGGTCAAGGTGACACCAATTAAGAAAGCGGCAGACATTGCCGGGAGTGCAATTGCTAGTGGCACTCCTGCAAGCAGGCACCCAACTATTGCTGAGCGGACTTCGGTCAGGTACGCCAACATGAAGCCAACAACCGAGGTCATTGAGCAGAACATTGCAATGGTGTTGCAAATCACGAAGGCCTGGAACATTCTATTGTCCAGCATCGTAGCCATGCCCCAATCATCTTTGGAGGTCATATCTGAGCTAATAAATCCTCCAGGAACTGCAAAACCAGCTGCGAAAGTCACAGTGGTCACAAGCGTTGCCACCACCATCGAGGTATTGATACCCTCCCTCAGTCTGTCAGGGATTGGCAAACTTCTGTTCGCATATGCTCTGTCTCGAGCTTCCGGCTTAAGTATGATTAGATCTGAACTCTCAGCTGACACGCTTAATAACAGCAAGTGTTCGAAGCCCTGAGATCAGAAATATATGGAAAAGGTAAGAAAGAATAAATTGTTAGCAAATCGATGACAGGAACGAACTCTGGAGTACTCATTTAAAGAGTAACAAGTTCACTGAAAATGAGAAAAGAGGCATGAATAAAATTTACACGGTTCACCTTTGTCATAGGTTGACATACTGATAACATAATGAGAGTATGCCACGTTTAGGGGGGTCTAATTTGCAGCCTTGACCCCCGGCTTTTTAAAGAAAAAGATTGCAACATTAACAACCCCTATCTTATTAATAGGTCCAATTAATTGAGACATATAACTGTTGTAATTACGGTTATAATTATGGTTAATAGATCAACGAAAGTCAATAAATTAAGATATGTCTTTTCTGTTAACGTATCTATTTTAGATTCATGAATTTCCTAAACTTTTCTGTTCACGTATCAATTAAAAAGCTCTATAAATAGACAGGAACATAGAGCTTCATCACCGTTTTGGTTTTGGCTTTTCCGACTTGATTCCAAAAAGGCTTTGATATACATTTCTACTCTTCTGATTTTTCTGAGTGTGCTGGTTCAATTGAACGGTTTGACTGAGTCCTATTTGGAAAATGCTGATCCAAATAGGTTTGAGGTGTTGTATCTTGGGAGGCATAGTTCGTGAATCTGCGGAGCACCATTGGCATGAACTAATCACCTTAAGGAGATTCGGATATCCGTACCTCACCTCCAATTTTATATTCTGATTACAACAAATAGTTTATTTTCTCTGGATTCATTTCCAACAATCTTAAGGCAATTATATCACTAACTGTTTGTCGTTCTTGTCAGATTATTGAGATGGCTGAAAACAATCAAGTGCCTTTCAATGTCCATAATGTTTTAGGAGACATTCCTATGGTCGATTCGACAGTTGCTATGGAAGATGTTCAACCCTTTGAGTCTGAGTTTGTAGTAGCTAATGCTATGGGTCCTTGGGCTAACACCAATTTTGGTGGTGCGAGTACAAGTCATACGAATAATATGCCCGGGACTATTTTTCCGAACAGTACAAGCCAAATGGCTTTTGGCTCTGCTTCCAGAGAGATGGTTTAGTGAACCTTGCCTACTGCGATGGCAACACCTCCAATTACAACCAATGAGAAATCAGAGAAATTCACCAAAGTGGGCTTTAAACAGTGGCAACAGAAGATGTTCTTCTATCTGACCATGCTAAATCTGACGAAATATTTATCGGAGGTGTGCCTGGTAATTAGTTCAGATGAGCACAATGTCATGACGCTCGGTGCATTGGAGGCTTGGAAGCATGGGAACTTCTTATGTCGAAATTATATTCTTAACTGTTTAGTGAATTCTTTATATAATGTTTATTGTAATATTGAATATGCTAAACAGTTATGAGAGTCCTTTGAGAAGAAATACAAGACTGAGGACGCTGACACCAAGAACTTTGTGGTTGTCAAATTCTTGGACTACAAGATGGTGAATTCTAAATTTGTCATGAGTCAGATTCAAGAATTACAATTAATTTTGAGTAACATCGCTCTTTGAGAGAATGATACTTAGTAAATCATTCCAATTGACAACCATGATTGAGAAACTACCTCCAGGCTGGTCAGACTTCAAAAATTATTTGGAGCACAAGCATAAGGAGATGAGCCTTGAAGATCTTATTTTGCGCCTTAGAATTGAGGAGGGCAATAGAAGGAGTGCAAACCCGTCTTCTGAGCCAAAGGCCAACGTTGTGGAATCTTCCAAATCCAAGCAAAATAGAAAAAAAGAAGATGTCTTTTCAAGGAAAAGGCAAACATAAGGAACAGTTCTAGAAATTTCAACGGACATCTCTTATATGCAACAAGTCTGACCATCATGTTAAGGATTGCAAGAAGCACCTAAAAAAAAGGTAAGAATGATGGTGCAGCCCAGCAACTGGATTTGATAGAACATGACAATATTGAGAGATTGTCTGCTATAATAATGTCTGAAGCATCTTTGGTGTCGAATACTAATGGCTGGTGGCTAGACACAAGTGCCACAAATCACATCTATGCAGATAAACACATGTTCTCATCTTATGAGAAGGCTGAAGAAGATGAGAAGCTTTTATATAGCTAACTCTGTATCAGCGAAGATTGCCGGAAGAGGAAAGGTGATCTTGAAGTTTACATTTGGCAAGGAGGTCACCTTGCTGAATGTACTGCATGTACCAGAGATTTGGAAAAACCTAATTTCTAACCCAATACTTGTCAAGAAGGGTTTCAAAGTTGTATTTGAATCTAACAAATTTTGTACTTTTGAAAGGAGGGATGTATGTGGAAAAATGATACTTGTATAATGACCTGTTTAAAGCCAATGTGACTAAAGAAGATGCTAACGCCATACTTTTGAGTTCAGTTTATCTCGAACTTGTAGGGGCACTTTTAACTGCAAATTATATTTTAAATAAAATACCCCACAAAAAGACAAAAGACAAGTAAAACTCCATACGAGTTATGGAATGGAAAGTTGTCATCCTATTATTTTCTAAAAGTGTGGGGGTATATAATGTGATTTATAACGGTAAGTCTAGACACATTCGTCGTAGACACAATACATAAGGCAGTTGCTCTCAAATGGAATCATTTCTTTAGACTTTGTAAAGTCAAAGGAAAATATTGCGGATCCATTGACAAAATGTTTGTGAAGAGAGCAGATAAACTATGCATCGAGGGGAATGGGTTTAAGAGCCTTAACCCAATAAAGAGATTCTAGGGTGGAAACCTAACCTATGCGATTGGAGATCCCATAAGCTAGGTTCAATAGGACAACGCAAATTTTGGAGACTTTAGTGTAAGCATTGTCTCACATTCCTATGATGCAACAATACTTTCCTACATTGTTATTAAGGGTACACTATGCGTTTAATGATTCTTATAACTTGGAATGCAACATCCAAGTGAGATATGGTAGGATATCTTAAATAGGAATGCACCTATATGCGTGGAGCTGGCTGACTTTATAAAAATCTTTAAATGCTAGATTTTCTAAAACACGCATGAATCTCGAGAGGTTTAGGGCCGAAAGAACGAACACAACCGAGAACCAATCTTGAATTGGAAATACTCTATGTGAGGTTTATTGTCTAGGCTTACACAAACAAATGGCGATTCAAGGCTTAGTCCATCAACTAGTTAAGTAATTCCGATAGGCTTTCACTAAAGAATGTTCAAAGTGAAAGCTACCTATCTTGATGTAGTGTATTTCAACAAGCATGCTCAGATTCCTTTGAGTCAAAAATGTTTTGTTGATCCATTAACGTGGGGGATTGTTATAATTATGGTTATAATTATAATTAATGGATCAACGAAAGCCAATAAATTAATATACGTCTTTTCTGTTCACGTATCTCTTTTGGATTCATGAATTTCCTAAACTTTTCTATTCATGTATCTATTGAATTCATGAGTTTTCTAAATTCATACATCTTTTAGTTCATGTATTTATTGAGTTCACGAATCTCTTGAATTCATGTATCTCTGGATTCATGAATCTCTTGTATTCACATATCTCTTGATTTATGAATTTCGTGGATACATGCGTCTATTTAATTTATATATCTCTTTTGTATATGAACTAAAAAGCTCTATAAATAGTTAGGAACATAGAGCTTCATCACGGCTTTGGTTTTGGTTTCTCTGACTCGATTTCAAAAAGGCTTTGATATACTTTTCGACTCTTCTGATTTTTCTGAGTGTGCTAGTTCAATTAAATGGTTCGATTGAGTCTTGTTTGCATAGTACTAATCCAAACAGGTTTGAGGTGTTATATCTTATGAGACATAGTTCGTGAATCAGAGAGCACCATTGGCAGAACTAATCGCCTTAAGAAGATTCATATATCTATACCTTACCTCCAATTTTATGTTCTGATTACAACAAACAATTTATTTTCTCTGGATTAATTTCCAACAATAACAATTTGTCTTAGCATTTGTCAAAGATATTCACTTGTTTCTAACCGCGGACATATTCATGGGCAAAATTTAAGTACCTCCTATTAAGACTAAATTAGAGACTTGCGCAATATTTTAACAAGACTAACAATTTGACTACGAGATTTGTGCTTAACTAAGGTGTTAGTCTATGGAAATTTCCAGTAAGTTGATAATATATGATTGTGACTGTTTGTGTTACTTACCGACCGTAACCCTCTTGGTGGGTGATTTAGAGCGATGTCAACAGCAGCCAAGCCTTTGCGGTTGAGAAGGGAGGGGTTAATGTTTTCATCCAGCACAAGATGAATCAAAACGTTGAGTCGTAAATATATCACTGCCAAATGTAGAGGTGTATTTCCATCATGATCTCTTTCATTTATCATCTCCCGCATATCTGGATGTCCGATTATATATCTCACTGCCTTTTCTCTCCCGTATTTTGCTGCCACATGAAGGATGGTCTGTCCTTGCCCATTTAACCACGGTGATACCGAATGTAGCTTCTCGATTAGTTCAACATGACCCATCTTGCTCGCAATGTGAATGGGAAGATCCCCATTCGTGTCCCGTTCTCGGACCAAATATTCAGTCTCTGGTCGTAAGAGATCAAATATCTGTGGCTCATTCAAGAAAGCTGCTAAATGGAATACATTACCGCCTTTGGAGTCGGTCATTGCAAATAGCTTCTTGTTCTTTTTGAGTATCTCGTCAAGTGAACCTGGGATAAGGAGCGCTTCAAATTAGGGACCACATGTGCACAAATATTTTACACTGGTTTGGGCTTGGTTTTGGTGTATTTAATCCATTTTGGAATAAAGACATCTTCGACACGACCTTAATCACTATTTGGATTCATAGTCGCCAATGTTCGATTAGATGCAATGGTGAAACTAGTGGTGATACTTTTGATTGAATCAATCAAATGCACCCATTTTCGGTCCAAGAAATTATAGCACTTTGAACTGTGAATCTCAAAACATTGTTACTTTCCTTCTCTAGTATGATGGAACACGACCTTGTGAGACTTTAAATAAATTTTGAAAAAATCCCGTTTACGTATTTTGAGAGACTTTAGACAAATTTCACAGCATTTTCGTTCAAAACAATGCAACATCGACATGTACTAAGATTTTACTATAAAAATCTTAGTAGATGAAAAGGAAAATCGTATGGCATTTCCATGTTATAAAGTATTTATAGAGATGTTGACATCTAAATTTTTGACTAAATACTTTGGTTAAATTGCATAAAAATTAGGGACCGATTTGGCCCTAACAAAAGGATTTTCACATCACCAGAACTTTAATATTATTTGCACCCACTATGTTCTAGTTTTATGTTAATTTCTCTTATTTTTATTACATCTCAGATAAATAGAATTTTTAAAAAATAATTAAAAATAATTATTAAAAAGAGAGGAAAAGGGGAGAAAAGGCTTTGCCCAGCCCCCTTTTGAGAAAATATTAGCTACAAGCACCACTTCATTTTTGCTCTGAACCATTCAGAGCATGACACATGTCCATTTTAGGTCCACATTGTCCCACTTCTCTAACCGCACTCCTCTGCTCTCTCTTTCATAGGCCCTAGCCCACCTCTCTGCACACTCTGACGCTCTCTCTCCTCTGCTCTACTCTATAGATTGTTTCTCTCCTCTCTCTCCTCCCTATTTCTCTCCCCATTCTTCGTTCCATTGTAGGGAGAACAAAATTGCAGAGGGTTCGGAGGAAAACATAAAGGTTGAGCCCCTCGCCTCCGTTAGTTGCTTCCATCGCCCCCACCCTAACGCCGACGCCGCGACGCTCCTCCGCCCCCTCTCGTGACATTTGCTCTGCTCTCTCTCTCTCTCCCTCCGCGAAGTCATGCCTTTCTTCCAACGAAAAGCGACACCAACGGCCCTCCACCTTCGCCTCCGCCGACTGCCTTCGACGTCAACGCCGATGCCGATGCCGTTGCAGCCTCAACCTCCTCCCCTAAACCCGACTCTGATGTCGACGCCCCTCCGCCTCCCTCTCGTAACCTCTAGTCTTTTCTCTCTCTCTCTCTCTCTCTCTCTCTCTCTCGTCCGCGAAGTTGCGCCTCTGTTCTAGCAAACTGCAATGCCTACGCCTCTCCACCAGTTGCCTCCGTTGCCCTCGACTCCGACACCAACGCCTCTACCTCCACCTCCACCTCCACCTACATGCCTGAAATTTTGTTCTCCCAATATGGAATGGAGAACGGGGAGAGAGACAGAGAGGAGAGAGTGCGAGAGGGAGGTGGAGGAGCGTTAGTGGCGTCGGCGTCAGGGTGGGGGGTAATGGAAGCAACCGACGGAGGCGGAGGGGCTCAACCTTTATGTTTTCCTCTAAACCCTCCGCAATTTTGTTCTCCCCACAAGGAAACAAAGAACGGGGAGAGAGATAGAGAGGAGAGAGAGGAGGGAGACTGTCTACAGAGGAGAGCAGAGGAGAGAGAGCGTCAGAGTGTATAGAGAGGTGGGCCAGGGCCTATGGAAGAGAGAGCAAATGAGTGTGGTCAAAGAAGTGGGATCACGTGGACCTGACATGAACATGTGTCACGCTCTGAATGGTTTAGAGCAAAAATGGCGTGGCACTATTGGGGTAGCTAATATTTTCTCCCCCTTTTTCGTCTCTCCTACCTTCGCCCAAGGCTGGGCCTCATCTCGCTCAACTTCCCAAGCCCAGCCCCCCCTCCTTCCCCTTCCTTCTTCTTTCTCATGCTGCGACTCACACACGCAGGAGAAAATATTCAATAGTTTGCAAGTGCCACGTGAACAGCTAACATGGTGTGCACTTATTTACTATTAACCAATCAAAAATTGACATGTGGCGTCAGAGAAGTAAGTTAAAAATCCCTTAATCCACCTAGATTTCTCTTTTCTTCCTCTTTCATCTACATGCACGAGCCCAACCTCCGCCCCTCCTTCTGCCATCACCACCAGTGAAGTCAGATTTGCTGGCATCGCATCAAACTAGTTTGGCCGTCTCTTCTATCCGTGCCTTAGTTCCAAATCCAGCTACTAGGGACTAGATATGGTCACGAGAGAAGCCATGGTTGAAGCTAATCTCTCTCATTCCACCACTCAACAGAGATTCCATGGACCGGAACCGTTGGCCATGGCTCTAGATCTGGAGCCTTAGCCGTGAGCCCACTGCTCTGCCTCTCCAAATCTGCCGCTTGGCCCCTGAGACAATGGAGAGGATGGGCGCTGAGGTCAATTGTCACTCATGGCTATGGCTCCAAATCTGGAGTTTTGGCCCCGAGCCCACTACTGTGTATCTTCAATCTATCACCAGGGTGACAGAGAGGGTGAACGCGGAGGTCATCGTCACTCACATCCATGGACGCAAAGCCCACTGCTCTGCCGCTTAGCCACCAGGGTGACAGAGAGGGTGGGCACGACGAGAAGCCGTCTTGGCCAATCGCTATTCTGCATCTCTATATCTGATTTGCTGCTCAAAAGTTTTGAGCTCGAGTCTTGGCTAGTCCATAGCTGCCAGTGAAGAGCTCAACAACTTTGCCATAGACCGAGAAGCCGTCCATGGCCGACTGCTTCTCTGCATCTCCAAATGTGGTTTGCTGCTCAACAACTTTGAGCTCGAGTCTTGGCTCATCCATGGCTGCTAGCAATGAGCTCAACAACTTTGCCGCGGATCTTGGTGGCCACAGTGAGGCGGTGGCGGTGATGGCGGCGGCAACTTGGGCGGTGGAGATAGCTGAGCTTAGGTGGGGCAGAGGTTGAAGATGGAAGGGAAAAGAGAAAAAAAAAATTAATCTTTTAAATTTCCATGTCAATATCCATGTGTCAAAATCTAATTGGCACTAATAAATAAGCGTATGCCATGTCAACTGTTGACCTGACGTTTGCAATCTACTGAATATTTTTTGAAGCGATGAGATGGTCATGAGCGAGCGACAACTGACCTTCGCATCCACCCTCTCCGCCGTCCTGGCGCCTGAGCGACATATTTGGGGACACAGGTTCTAATCCATGGAACATAGAGATATCGGCTTCACCCATGGCTTCTCTCATGACCAAATCTAGTCATCAACACCGGATTTGGAATTAAGGTAGCGGGCAAATGAGACGGATTGGTGCCGGCAACTTCGACTCCACTAATGGCAATGGCTAAAGGACAAGCGGAGGTTGGGCTCGCACAAATGGAAGGAGAGGAAAGAGAGTCTATGTGGATGGGTTTTAATTTATTTATTTGATGCCATGTGTCAATTTGTAATTGGTTAATAGTAAATAAGTGCACATCATGTCAGCTAATGATGCAGTGCTTGCAAATCACTGAATATTTTCTCGACAAGAAGGGAAGACGACCAAAGAAAATAAAATAAAAATAAAAAGAACTAAAAATAAATAAAAGAGTAAATAAATTAATAATAAAAGATGGATTTAAAATATAGGTTTAGTTTGAATTGGGTTGGATTCAAGTCGTCGGGTTGGGTTAGTGGGTTGGATTGGGTTACCCCATTTTCAGAAATATAATAATATTAAAAAATTAAAATGTCTTAAAAATATAAATATAAATATAAATAATAAATTATAATAGTAAAAATACTAAACATCATAAAATAGATTTAAAATCTTAAAAAATATTCAGAAAATTCAAAAAATCAGAAAAAATTCAAAATTCAAAAATTCAAAAAAATTTAAAATAGAAAATTCAGAAATTCGTTAAAAATTAAAAATAAAAAAATTCGAAAATTCAGAAAAACATAAAAATATAAAAACTTAATAGATTAATAAATTTTAGAAAATTCAAAAGTCCATGAAAATTTTAGAAAATTAAAAAAAAAAAACGAAATTCTTAAAATTAGAATTCCTCCAAAATGTTTAAATATAGTCCCTTTTTGGATAATTTTCCTTTTAAAAAAGGGTGGAAGCCTCTTAACTTAAAAATTGTGCTCAAAATTGAACAAGCCTTCACCATAGGATTCTGTTTGTTGTTAAAAATGAATGCTCTTGACTGTGCACAATGTGTTGACCATTGCTTCCCTTCAGATTGGTTAGATATGGCATGCTCCCTATTTGGTAATGTTATATCTTTGTTCTCCCGTGCAATTTATTTAACGCTTTCCTTTGTTGCTGATTATTAATGATTACGTACTCATATGATCACCTCATATATTAGTAGATAGGTATAAAATCAATCCATACTACTTGAAAAGATTATTTTTTTAAATGAATAATATTAGGTACCCAAATGGCACTAATTAGTTAATTAGTGTGATTAAGTTCTCGACTTTAGATTCTCTAGTTGCGTAGGAAGTAAAGCACGCTCTCATACTTTACTTTGATACTAATCGGCCTTAATAAGCTAATGACAACTTCTTTTTTAGAAAATTCTATATAGCGTCAATTTGAATATCTAACATGGCGTGAGATATGGGCTTAGGAGAGCTCAGTCTAAATTATAAGCTATAGGCCATTCCTTAGGTAATATTTCTAAACCTCCTTTCCTCCTTATCAAGAGGTAGGTCACAATGATAACTATACAATCACCAAAATGATATCTCTTTATGAAGTAATATAGATAGAATAATTATGTCGAACGTTTTAATAGACGTATATAGTTGATAAAAAATATTATGATTACTTTAAAGATAAATGAAGAAGAGTAGGCTCAATGGAGGCTCCGCCAAACCCCGCCCTATGCCCAATTCTATTGGGGAAATGGAACAGATTTAGGGTCAAATGCTTAAAATCATATAATGGAATCCGATATCCAAACTTAATAAGTATCGATTACAAAATTGCTCTTATTTTCTTGACATCTCTTAGATAATTTAATCAGTAAGTATGCATATTCTAACTCTATCAGAGTTTGAGATAATTTTCAGGTTAACCCAACAGGTAATTTCGAAACTTTAATATGATAAATCATTTTATTTTATTTTTGCAATGATAAATCATAGGGGTGAGCAGCGATTTAGGGTTGACTCGACCCGACCCTGGACCGGCCCAACCCCGCGGTCCCGGGTCCGGTTCCCAAGGGGACTGGGTCGGTCCTTGGTCCTGAAATTCCAGGACCAACACTGTGCGGGTTGGTTCTCGGTCCTAAGAGTTTTGGGTCGGTCCAACCCTGGACCAACCCTGTATATTATATTATATTATTTATTCAAACCTAAGTAAAATGGCTATTATATTATATTATATTGAGATGTTCTATCAATAGCACTAATAGTAATTTCAATTAAAACTTTTGTTAAGTATTAATTATGTGTCGTTTGTTTTGTTTTCAAGTGTTTAGAAGTTCAAGTGAATTAACAAGATATGAAGTTATATATTCATGGTTTATATTAAGTATTTTGAACTTTTTATGATTTAGTTGTATTTTACTAATGAATTTCAGCTGCACTTTGCTTTTCAATTTGTGTCAAATGGTAGAAATTTTTGAAGAGTAGAGTAGTACTGCAGTTGCTACGGTGATTTGCTAGTCAAGTGGTGTGAAGCTCATTTTTTGGTTGAGTAGACTCTACATGATCAAATGCTAGTCAAGTGGTGCGAAACTCATTTTTTGGTTGAGTGGACTCTACATGATCAGGAAAACGCTTTTGCATATGGTGTTATAAATATTAAAGATAGATTATTACAAGAACTTTCCATTTTGTCCCATATCTCGATGAGCGGTTAGCGGATACGAAATTTCTATTATTGTGTCATCTTAAATTTGCTAAATATGTATTGGTATTTTATAGTTTAGTTACACAATACCGTATTGTTGATGGATATGTAATTTGAATTTGTAGGTTTGCTTTTTTAGGAAGTATAAAAAATAAGACGAAAAAAATTATCGATCGGTCCCGGGTTGACCTTGGAACCAGACCGAACCCATTGGGTCGATCCGGTCCTTGGTCCTGTGCTCACAGGGTCGGTCATCGGTCCTAAAAATTGAGGACCGACACCGTCGGGTTGGTCCTAGGGTTAGGGGCCGGACCAACCCGGACCATGCTCACCCCTAATAAATCATTTACTGAACTAAATTTACACTGTTACAAAACTAAAAATACAGTTTAGTGGACCCTTAAACAAGACCAATTCTAATATAACAATATCATCTACATCATCATTTCAAGCCTATCTTTCTCCTTTTGTCATTGTTAGGTCCTAGAACTTCATCAATGTTGATCTTAAATATTTGCACTTTGTAGTAAGATGGTCATGTTTGTAAATTTAAGCTGATCTATTTTGTTCTAATGGGAGATAATTTGTTTATTAAGAGGATTATATGGCTAATTGCGAATATCCATGGGTACCCAACTACTTTAACAAGTGAGGTTTGGAATTTTATGTAAACACTCAATAACAGATTTGGCTAGAAACAGAAAGTTGTTTCTCAGATTTGCGACAAGTTCAATCCACACATAGATATTTCCCATAGGTAAATTTAAGTACGTACCATATTGTTTACGCGCAACAACACCAAGAGCAAGCGGCAAGCCTTCTATTCTCGATGGGTCGAGCGAGGGCGACAATAAAACCCGAAGTATGTCAGAGTTGCCGGTGTCGAGGGCCAGGTACAGGGGAGATTTCTTATCCTCGTTCTCCCAGTACACGGGCTCCAAATCTTCCCCCAGTAAGTGGCGCACTAGGCCAACGTCCCGAGTAAGCACGGCCTCGTGCAAAGCGGTGTTTCCATGATTGTTCTTTATCCTCAGAATCCAGTTCTTGTCCTCGCCACTGGAGAGGTCTCTTGCTCGGCGAATCAACATATCGGCGACTTCAAATGCCTTGGCCTTGGTGGCAATGTGGAGGGGGGTATTTCCCCAATCATCTCTGGTGGCTATGAGGTTGGCATCGACATAACTAAGCAGGAGCCTTAGGATGTCGCGATTGCCGGTGGCTGCTGCAATGTGGAGCAGTGAACCCAATAGCCCCTGAAATTGAAAATGGCAAATGAATCAGTTTGACAGGCAAGTGTTTCGATCGTGGAATTGATATCTTCCACATTGGCGCCTTTGATGACATCGGCCAGCTTTTTAGCAGCTGCATACACATTTGTTAGATCTTGTTTCTCCGCTGTTGGCGCAGTCGCCGATGCATTACTTAGGGAAGGTCCTTCTTCATACTTCTGGACTTCCTCCCTGGTCGAGGTGTTCATGCCAATATCCTCCTCTTCTATAAATAGCTTTACGTCGGTCGAGCCTAAGCCATGCAAGTAACGTAATTATTGTAAGGGAACAAGGGTTGTGTAAGTAGACGAAACATTAATTTAAATACGAACTTATTTAAACTTTTATAATAGTTGTTATGGTCCTACAAAATTATATATAGATGCGAACATAAAGCTTTCTAGTTTAAAAATTGTTGCACAAGATCATGAAAGCGTGAATAACCACAAATAATCCATTATGAGAATTTAAGTACAAGAATTTAATAAGACGCCATGGATTTGCTTGGTGGTTCAACTGGATGTACCTACTCTATACAGAGATTGATAAGGTGTTCCACTTTAAACAAACAAAAGATTATAAGTGCTCACACAAAAATCCTTAAAAAAATGAATCGAAGGGTAAATTAGAGGTTCACCCTCCAGAAAGTGTCTTTGAGGTAGAGAGGGAGCTGCTTGGCAAATGCTGGCGGTAAATGCTGCCGGATTGAGGTCGGAGACACTGCTGGCACAATGGCGAACGTAGGTCATATCCCTTATACAACTCTTGGCCTCCTAACACCCACTTTTTCTCCTAGAAACAGAAATTGAAGCCTCATAGGTAAACTCAAGTGATTAACAAAGTCTGGTCCTTGAATGAATGCAGCATTGGCTAATAAGCCGGCACCCGTTCTCCTCTCAACAGCTCTAGCATCTTGCAAACGAATTAACCGCTATCCTTGAATTGGTCTCTTGGATTTGTCCAACCAGCGATGGAAGGAAATCATGATGCTTTTTTTATTTATTTATTCACGGCCCTAAAGTTCGACATTCGTTGCAGTTATTCTATCAATCTCTTGAGATTTAGATTTTGCTCATCCAATCTAATGTTTTGTGGTTTCGGTCCACATCTCCTATTTGTATTGAATATTGATCCGAACTTTTTCCGTGTAATTGAGTTACTTTACAACATAGTTATAGCTACATAATTGACAAGCCCAAAATGTCATGTAAGAATATTATTGAAATTTTAATCATGTCCAATAATGGTAACTTTGATTTAAATAAATGTGAGAAAACTATAATCGCCCAATAGTCCTAGTCATAGCTATTGGGCATGATGTAATTGAATCACAACACAATTATGTAATCAACATAGATAGTCCAAAAGTCACCCAAAAAGGTTGTTGAATATCGCAATGCAAATGCATTTTAGAGCTGTTGTGACGTGATGTAAAAGTTAATGGATAGAAATCGATAAAAAAAACTTTATCACTATTGGAACACGTAACAATTTGAGTGTGTTTATAAGTCAGATCCTTTTGTTCTGTAACACAAGAACATTAGTTCTGACTCAAAGGCCTAGCTCACAGCAATAAATATGATGTTTCAAAATCATTTATATGAAAGACTATTTGCTCAAGAGTTTGGTAAGATGATGTGATCAAAACCTGCACTAGCAAAAAATTTAAACAGCGCATATTGAAACAACATTCTGCATGAGTTTTTAAGGAATTTTTGCCACGATTTTTCATAGAAAATTAGATGGTTATAACAGCTATAAGAGAACTTAGGCATTGTCGAGAGATTTTTTAGTTTGTCTTTTTGTAAATTTGTGTTACCCATTTTACTATTGCCCTAAGAGTTAACATAAATGACAAACCCATTTGTAAATATACGAGAAAAGTAGTAGAACGTGCTAGGAGTGAAGACGTTAGTCTAAATAAGAGACAAAGTATACAATGGACTCTTTGTAAACAAACAGTTGTGGAGTTTATAGTTTGGGAAGAGAATCTACTATGTTGTTTATATGAAGTGTGAGAAACACTCTACTTAGTGTGTAGCAGTGTAGCTGTGGAAGGAAGAAAGGTTTAGTTAGATGACGTCGTTCAGGTCAAATAATTTTGAGTTCACTTCTTAGACTATTTATATTAAAAAATTAGCTTGTCCAAATTTTCAAATCGGCGATGGTGTTGAAGTAAATTTTTTTCCTAAGTGACACTTAAGTGATCGCTTAAAAAGTTTTAATATTGAAGAGAGTGTTGTATGAAAGATATGACATTTCTAGTGTCATTTCCAAGCTAATTTTATATTATCAAGATATAAACTAAAAACACAATTAAATGAATATTTATAAAGAAAAAAAAATGTAATGCCCAATACTGAGTTAGATCTATATGCCTCTATCAGTTCACGGGGTTGGAATCGGAATCAAATTGGTGGGTTCCATAACTCGCCGAACTAGAATCGGGAGTTATAAGGTCAACTCCCATTCTAGGTCTGAAATGGCCCCGTAAGGGGGAAAAGTGCCAAAAAGTCCTAAACCTTTTGCTTTGTGCCAATTAGTCCTAAACCTTTTTTTTGGTGCTTTGATTCAGTCCTAAACCTTTTAAGTTGTGCCAATTCGAGTCCTTTCCTCGGCCAATTTTCACCGATTTTGCTGGCGACGCCGGCCGGTCGATGCGTGGCTTGATCGGTCGACGCGTGAACAACTTTTAATAATTTTTAATAATTTGTAATTTTTCAATATTTTTAAATACTTTTAATATTTTTTATTTTTTTATTTTTTCTTTCCTCCGGCCGGTCGCGAGGTCCGGCGACCGCCGTGCGACCGCCGGCAAGGGCGACCCGCCGGATCTCGGCGAGGTCGAGTCTCGCCGGCCATGGGCGAGGGCCGGCGAGGGCGAGCCGCCCATGGCCGCCTCGCCGATCAGGCCATGGGCGAGGCTCGCCGCGATCCGGCGAGGCTAGCGAGGTGAGCCTCGCCCATGGCCCGATCTCGGCGAGGCGGCCATGGGCGAGGCTCGCCGCCGATCCGGGCGAGGTCGAGCCTCGCCGGCCCCGCCGGCCATGGCGGCGAGGCTCGCCGCCGGATCCGGGCGAGGCCGGCGAGGGTGAGCCTCGCCCATGGCCCGATCGGCGAGGCGGCCATGGGCGAGGCTCGCCCGCCGGCCCTCGCCCATGGCCCGATCCGGCGAGGTCGGGCGAGGGCCGGCGAGGCTCGACCTCGCGCCAGATCGGCGAGGCGAGCCTCGCCCATCGCCCATGGCCGGATCCGGCGAGGCGGCCATGGGCGAGGCTCGCCGCCGCCATCGCCCATGGCTGGCGAGGCTCGACCTCGCGCTGATCCGGCGAGGTCGGCCTCGCCGGCGATCGCCTGGCCGGTCGTCGGACCCCGGTGACCGGCAGGGAAAAAAGACAAAACTAAAAAAATAAAAATATAAAAATAAAAAATATTTAAAAAAATATAAAAAATAAAAAAAAATAATTATTAAAAGTTGTCCACGCGCCGCCGATCGTGCCACGTCGCCCGGCCGGCGTCCACAAGCAAAATCCGGTCAAAATTGCCGGAAAGGACTGAATTGGCACGACTTAAAAGGTTTAGGACTGAATTGGCACCGAAAAAAGGTTTAGGACTAAATTGGCACAAAAGCAAAAGGTTTAGGACTTTTTTCGCACTTTTCCCGCCCATTAAGAAACTGATCACCCCTTCTCTCTCTCTCTCTCTCGTTCATTTTCCACACTATAGACATAGTGAAGGTCTCTCTCTCTCTCTTCCTCTCTCGTCCTTTTTTCCACACTACAAACATAGTGAAGGTGCGAGAAAAGGTGAGAGCTTAGAGGGAAAAAATTATGGTTTGGTGCTAGAGGGACTATTGCGGCTAAAAGCAAAAAATGGGTCGCATTAGCTCCACACAAACTGCTCTAATCCTGCAAACTAATACACAGAAACTTATGAATTGCTATTTGCAAGTTTTGCCGTGATGAAAGCCTAGTTCTTCTTGCCACATAAAAATTTCAATTGCAACACAATGTGAGAGGTAAGAAGATACCCAAAAATCAAAAGGAAGAATATAACTTTTCAAAAAGAAATCACCAACTAGCAATGAGAAAATCGAATGGCTCGAGAGAAAATCGGAAAATCAGAAAGTTGATATGAAAGGTTGAACCTTCGACGTGGGCATCCAAAGTGGAAGTGTGGTTTTTAAGCCCGTAATTGCAATAATATTCACTTTCGCCTTCAATTGGTTGACACGATCTTGAGTCGCTTTTCCTTTGCTCTGTCCTTAAGATTGCTAGTGATTATGTGGGAAAGTTTGACTCTAAGTCGGAGAAAGATATTCTTGGATACTCTTATACTAACGAAGCATACAGGGTATTCCGTGAAAGAACCAAAACGCTTGAAGAGTCTATACTTGTCATCTTTGCTGATCCCCTGTTGAAGATTACGTTGATGTAGAAGCAAGTTATAGAGAAGCAGAATCTAGAGAAAGTGGTTTTGGAAATGAAGGCTATGCAGAAGCCGACTCTACAGGAGCTGGCAATCCTACTAGTTTTACACCCAGTGCTTCTAAAAAACCAGCAGAACCGAGTCAACGCTAATTCACATTCAACTAGCAAAGAAACAGATCTAGACCAGCTCATTCGAAAGTTACCCGAAATGTCAAAACGACAGAACTAGAAAAAAGAATATTCTGTGGAAGCACCATTGTTAAACCGCAGATTTCATATGAATATGGTACATGCAAAGAACATTGAAGAACAGTAGCAATGAGGCAGGAGTTAGAGAACAAAACCTGAAGAGAAAAGAAGGCCGGAGCTGAGAAAAAAATATATATGGTGCCGGGGGAGTGGAGGACGATGCCGATGGTGATGCAATGGAGTGGAAAGTATGAGTGGAGGACTTGAAGCGAGGGGAAGGACTTGAAGACAGTGCTTGTTTCGATGGCTTGTTCTTTATAATGAAGCTGCAAGATCGAAGCTACTTGAGGTGGGTAACAACTGGTGAAGTAGACGAAGATGGCCCGCCCTTTAATTTAGGAAGGCTGAAAGATCAAAAGGGGATTTCTGAGTTGACGTAGTAGATTGACTTCATCAATTACACCGAAACTACATTCACACATGAAATATCTTTGACCGAAAAGGCCGCTCATACGATCTTTTGATGATCCACCAGCTCCATTTTTGTCCATTCCCTATTGATCCCGATACATTGCGACTCCAAGCTGCCCATATTTTGTCCTCTTTCTTTTTTTTCTTTTCTTTTTCTTTTTTTTTTTTTTGGCAAAGAAGACTGCTTGAAAATAGAGAGTATCAATT